>NC_072417.2:91255000-91492500 GCF_028858775.2 Pan troglodytes | reverse complement strand
ACCACTGCACTCCAGCCGGGGTGAGAGAGCAAGACCCTGTCTCAGGGGGAAAAAAAAAAAAAAAAAAAAAAAAAAAAAGTAACTAGTGTAGTGTGACATCAAGGAAATTATTCAGCTTATTTTATTTTATTTTTGAGATGAAATCTTGCTCTGTTGCCCAGGCTGGAGTGCAATAGCATGATCTTGGCTCACTACAACCTCCACCTCCCAGGTTCAAGCAATTCTCCTGCCTCAGCCTCCCAAGTAGCTGGGATTACAGGTGCCTGCCACCACGCCTGGCTAATTTTTGTATTTTTAGTAGAGATGGGGTTTCACTATGCTGGCCAGGCTGATCTTGATCTCCTGACCTCAAGTGATCTGCCCATCTCAGCCTCCCAAAGTGCTAGGATTACAGGCACGAGCCTCTGTGCCTGGCCTATTCAGCTTATTTAATAATAGCAGCCATTAATAATTATCCTGATAACAGGGATGGTGAACATTTATTGCATACTTACTGTATGTCAGGTACTCTTCCCAGTGTTTTTTCATATGTTAGCTCATTTTATCTTCCTAATGACCCATTGCACAGGTGAGAATATTGAGGCACAGAGATGTTAACCAACTTCCCAGAGCCCCAGCACTGCTCAGGGGAAGAGCTGGACCATAAACCCCAGCCTGCTCTCTGAGCCACTCTTTTGCCTCTTGTTTCAAAATTTCTCTGGAGAGCATGAAGTCACAGCAGCTGCTTCACATATTATCAGTATCTGTGGAGGGTTTTTAAAACCACATGGAGTAATCCCAGCATTTGGGAGGCTGAGGCGGGCGGATCACAAGGTCAGGAGATCAAGACCATCCTGGCTAACATGGTGAAACCCAGTCTCTACTAAAAGTACAAAAAAATTAGCCGGGCATGGTGGCGGGCACCTGTAGTCCCAGCTACTCGGGAGGCTGAGGCAGGAGAATGGGGCGAACCCAGGAGGCGGAGGTTGCAGTGAGCCAAGATCATGCCACTGCACTCCAGCCTGAGTGACTGAGTGAGACTCCATCTCAAAAAAAAAAAAAAGCCAGGGGATGGGGGGCGGGCATGGTGGCTCACACTTGTAATCTCAGCACTTTGGGAGGCTGAGGCGGGCGCATCACGAGGTTAGGAGATCGAGACCATCCTGGCTAACACGACGTAAACCCCGTCTCTACTAAAAATGCAAAAAATTAGGCGAAGCTTGCAGTGAGCCGAGATTGTGCCACTGCACTCCAGCCTGGGCAACAGAGCGAGACTCTGTCTCAAAAAAAATAATAATAAGGAGGGCATTCTTGGGAGCACAGTGGGGGCAGGGGATGGCTCCTCCAGGCCAGGGGCACAACATGAATGCTGGTTTCCCCCCTCAGGTATGACAGACATAAGCTGACGTTAAAAGACATCCATAATTGTCAGTACGTGGCCTGCATGAACCCCACTTCCGGATCCTTCACCATCGACTCCAGGCTTCAGGTAAGCAGAAACCATACTCATCCCCGTCACCTGCCATGAGTCTGAGGCTTGCTTCTGGAAAATGAGAGGAAAAGCTTTGGTTTAGGGTGTTAGGGCTGCAGGCCGACATTTTCTGGAGAACTCCTCAACTTTGCAGAATGCGTCAGAAAATTCCAGGGCATGGAGAGGATGAGCAGCTAGCCAGCCTTCCCTGTGACCCGGTCAACTGGCAGAGTTAGCAAATAAAAATGCAGTTAAATCCAAACTCCAGATAAATAAATATGTTTTTAGTCTAAGTATGTTACATACAATATTTGGGACATATTGTTCTTTTTTTGTAGTTTTGTTTGTTTTTGTTTTGAGGCTGAGTCTCACTCTGTCACCCAGGCTGGAGTGCAATGGTGTGATCTCAGCTCACTGCAACCTCCGCTTCCCGGGTTTAAGCAATTCTCCTGCCTCAGCCTCCCAAGTAGCTGAGACTACAGGTGTGCGCCACCACACCTGGCTAATTTTTGTATTTTTAGTAGGGACGCGGTTTCACCATATTGGCCAGGCTGGTCTCGAACTTCTGACCTCAAGTGATCTGCCCGCCTCGGCCTCCCAAAGTGCTGGGATTACAGGTGCGAGTCACCATGCCTGGCCTGGGACATACTATTTAAAAAAAAAAAAAAAAGTACTTGTTGTTTATCTGAAATTCAGATTTAGCAGGGCATCCTGTATTTTATCTGTAGCCCTTACCCAGACAGACTTTGCCTCTAAGTTATCTAAACACACAGAGATCTGGATTTAAACCCAGGCCTGTACTCTGAGCCCATCTCTTGCCTTTGCCAAAATTCTTCTTGAGAGCATGAAGTAAATTTGTCTGTTTCATGTGTAATGATACTTAATGCAGTTTTACCACGTGCAAGGCACAAGGAGGGTAACTGCCCGTTCTGACAATGCCCAAAAGACCTTAGACATGAGGACAGGGTCCACTCTCCCGCGAAGGTGGCCCTGGCCCCGGGCAGGTCCCCAAGAGCTGGCTGACGGGAGTGTTTGGTTGTTTCGGGGTAGCGCCATTTCTGCGTGTTTGCTGTGAGCTTCCCCGGCCAGGAGGCCCTCACCACCATCTACAACACAATCCTGACGCAGCACCTGGCCTTCCGCTCGGTCTCCATGGCTATCCAGAGGATAAGCAGCCAGCTGGTGGCCGCGGCCCTGGGTAAGCTGGCTGGCCTCATCCCCTCTCCCATCGGTAAAACCTATGGCTCTGTGGGCTGATGGTTCTTCACATTTTCCCTTGATAAATATTTTATTTATAATTCTAAATCAGTATCTTAAAAACGATGCTATGTTTTGATAGGAGAAATTGTGAAATACAATTGCTTCATGGGGAGGTAGAGGCTAGGAAATTCTATACACAAATGATTTAAGGAGAACAGCAAACTCCCTCCCACTTCAAAGAGCTGTGCAGATTTCTTACTCCAGCTGTCACCATTTCGTAGTCCATTGGCTTTAGAAACTTGAGGCTTGCACTTCCTGGGGCCATGCAAGAGTACATGAGAATTGACACGTCCTTTTCCTCTAACAGCTTTGCATCAGAAAATCGCGGCAACATTTCTTCCCACGGCCATTAAGTTTCATTATGTCTTCAACCTCAGGGACCTCTCCAATATTTTCCAGGTACTGCTCTTGTAGCTTTATGTCATGCCTGCCTTACGGCCCAGTGCCTGATCCACAGGTGCTTTCCTCATCACAGCTCTCAGGGAGGTGTGGACTGATGATGGTGGTGATGGTGGTAATGATAATGATGATAATGATGGTGGTGATGGTAATGGTGGTGGTGACAGTGGTAGTGATGGTGGTAATGGTGATGGTCGTGATGATGGTGATATGATGGTGGTGGTAGTGATGGTTATGATGATAGTGATGGTGATGTGATGATGATAGTGATGGTGGTGATGGTGATGATGGTGGTGATGATGGCAATAGTGGTGGTGATGGTAATAATTGTGATGATGGTGGTAGTGATGGTAATGATAATGGTGGTGATGGTAGTGATGGTGGTGATGGTAATGGTGATGGCCATGATGATGGTGATTGTCATGATGGTGGTGATGATAGTGATGGTGGTGGTGATAATGATGGTGATGATGGCAATAGTGATGGTGATGGTAATGTTGGTAATGATGGTGGTGATGATGGTGATAGTGGTAGTGATGGTGGTGCTGATGATAATAGTGGTGGCAGTGATGGTGGTGGTGATGGTGATGTGGTGATGGTGATAATGGTGGTGGTGGTGGTGATGTGATTGTGGTGATGGTGGTGGAGATGATAATGGTGATCGTGGTGATGATGGTGGTGATGGTGATGTGGTGATGATGGTGGTGGTGGTGATGGTGATGTTATGGTGGTAATGGTGATGATGGTGATGTGATGATGCCACGTGGTGGTGATGGTGGAGATAATGATGATGGTGGTGATGGTGGTGGTGATGGTGGTGATGGTGGTGGTGATGGTGAAGGTGATAATGGTGATGATGGTGGTGGTGATGGTGGAGATGATAATGGTGATGATGGTGGTGATGGTGGTGGTGGTGATGATGGTGGTGGTGATGGTGGTGGTGATAATGGTGATGGTGGTGATGATGGTGGTGATGCTGATGTGATGATGGTGGCGGTGGTAATAGTTATGATGATAGTGATGGTGGTGGTGATATGATGGTGATAATGGTGATGATGGTGATGTTATGGTGGTAATGGTGATGATGGTGATGTGATGATGCCACGTGGTGGTGATGGTGGAGATGATGATGATGGTGGTGATGATGGTGGTGGTGATGGTGGTGATGATGGTGGTGGTGATGGTGATGGTGGTGGTGGTGATGGTGGAGATGATAATGGTGGTGGTGGTGGTGGTGATGGTGGTGGAGATAATGGTGATGGTGGTGGTGATGGTGGAGATGGTGATGGTGGTGGTGGTGGTGGTGGTGGTGGTGGTGGTGGTGGTGATGGTGGAGATAGTGGTGATGGTGGAGATGGTGATGGTGGTGGTGGTGGTGGTGGTGATGGTGGTGATGGTGGTGATGGTGGTGATGGTGGTGGTGATGGTGGAGATGATAATGGTGATGGTGGTGATGATGGTGGTGATGGTGATGTGGTAATGATGATGGTGGTGATGATAGCGATGGTGGTGGTGATGGTAATAATATTTCCTCTCCTTTGCTGACTGCTTACTCTGAGTCAGGGATTGGGTTTGGCCCCTTACATTCCCATTTTCTCCTCCTCCAACAACACATAAGTTTGGTGCTTATATCCCCATTTTACTGAGCAGGAGTTTGTGGCTGAGGGAGGCTAAGTTATGCCCACCTCCTCCCACGTAAAGTATCAGCCCAGCTGGGTGCAGTGGCTCATGCCTGTAATCCCAGAACTTTGGGAGGCCAAGGCGGGCAGATCACGAGGTCAGGAGTTCGAGACCAGCCTGGCCAACATGGTGAAACCCTGTCTCTACTAAAAATACAAAAATTAGCTGGGCATGGTGGAGCGTGCCTCTGTAGTCCCAGCTACTCGGGAGGCTGATGTGAGAATCACTTGAACCCAGGAGGCAGAGGTTGCAGTGAGCTGAGATCGTGCCACTGCACTCCAGCCTGGGCAACAGAGTGAAGACTACATATCAAAAAGTATCAATAAAAAAAATAAAATATCAGCCCAAATGCCACGCTCTCACAGAGGCCACTCCTCATCCCTCACACTCTGTCTTACTGCCCTGGGTTTGTCATTCAGAGCACACACCATAGTGTGCAATTACCTTATTTCTTTGTGTACCTGGCCACCTCCCCCGCTAGCATGTCAACTCCACAGCGTCAGGGTCTGTTGCATCATCGCTGTGCCTGGGAAATTCCAGGCCCTCAATAAGCTCTTGTCGAGCTTGCCTAGAGTCGCTTGCTTAGTAAATGGCCAAGCCAGGACTGGACCAGATAGGCTTGCTGTGGTACCCAAGCCTGTGACCTGCCCTGTGGCATCGGTCACCTGCTTTCCTTTGCAATTAGCCTCCCTTGTCCCTCCTCCACCATTCACTCTTCTGGAGGATGAGGCTCCAACCCTGTCCTATGAGGAAAACTCCACATCTCTCAGGACACACACACACTGGCATCCGGGATTGGTGGGACCTCCGTGATGAGTGGCTTCCCTGGCCCCAAGTGAATGCTGTGCCAACAGCTGAACAGGTCCCCTCGCCCCGGGGGAGGGGGCTGCTCCTCAGGGTCATCTGTGTCCAGCACTGGGCTCGCCTTCATAACAGCTGATGGTGCTGATCATCCCGTGTTTGGGGCAGGGACTCTTATTTTCCACAGCAGAAGTTCTGAAAACCCCACTGGACCTTGTCCGCCTTTGGCTACATGAGGCTGAACGAGTGTATGGTGACAAAATGGTTGACGAAAAAGACCAGGAAACATTGCACAGAGTCACCATGGCCTCCACCAAGAAGTTCTTTGATGTAAGCCAAGCTGCCCAGTCCCTCTGCCGAGCCCAGAATGGCTCCAGGAGGGTGGATCGTCAGCGGCCAATGAGAACTGCAGCCCTCTCAGAAGGGCCCTTTGTTGGGGGTGGGAAGATCCGTGTTAGGTTCCACGCAATCATTCCAGCAAGTGGCTGTGGATCCGAGGGTTCCACACAATAACTCTGGCACGTGGCTGTGGGTCGGAGGGTTCCACGCAATATATCCGGCACGTGGCTGTGGGTCCGAGGGTTCCACGTGATAACTGCGGCACGTGGCGGTGGATCCGAGGGTTCCACGTGATAACTCTGGCACGTGGCTGTGGGTCCGAGGGTTCCACGCGATAACTCCAGCACGTGGCTGTGGATCTGAGGGTTCCACGTGATAATTCCAGCACGTGACTGTGGACCCGAGGGTTCCACGCGATAATTCCAGCAAGTGGCTGTGGGTCCGAGGGTTCCATGCGATAATTCCAGCAAGTGGCTGTGGGTCTGAGGGTTCCACACAATAATTCCGGCACGTGGCTGTGGGTCCGAGGGTTCCACGCGATAATTCAGGCACGTGGCTTTGGATCCGAGGGTTCCACGCGATAATTCTGGCACGTGGCTTTGGATCCAAGGGTTCCACGTGATAATTCCAACAAGTGGCTATGGATCCGAGGGTTCCACGTGATAATTCCGGCACGTGGCTGTGGACCCGAGGGTTCCACACGATAACTCTGGCACGTGGCTCTGGGTCCGAGGGTTCCACGCGATAACTCCGGCACGTGGCTGTGGGTCCGAGGGTTCCACGCGATAACTCCGGCACGTGGCTGTGGGTCCGAGTGAGGAGGAATTGAGCGCTCGGTAGATCAGGGTGTGGTCACCTCCCTCTGTCCACTTGGGGTGGAGAAAGGCCCTGCTTGGCTCTGTGTGCCTCGCCGGTGTGTCCCATGTGTTCTTGGCGGAATCATTTCTTTGGACTATGAATTCATTTCTGATACAGTGGGGATCAGACCCTCCCACTCTAGGAAATTTTGCCCCAGTGGTTTGCTGGGCCCACGGCAGCAGGTTTGGGCCCCTGGAGACTTGGCTTGGTACCCCGGGGTGACCTCCTAGGCCACCTTGGCAAAGTACTGAATTGCTGTTAACTATCTGTGTGGTCATGGTGGCAAAAACCGGAAGTATCGTCTTTTTTTTTTTTTCTAGGATCTTGGTGATGAACTCTTATTTGCCAAGCCAAATATCTTCTGCCACTTTGCTCAAGGGATTGGCGATCCCAAATACGTTCCTGTAACCGACATGGCTCCTCTGAACAAGCTCCTCGTGGACGTCCTGGGCAGCTACAATGAAGTTAATGCAGTCATGAATTTGGTGAGCAGGCTGGAGCTGATAGCAAGGGCACGGGACCTGGACCGGGTCACCCTCTCCGGTTGCATTATCGACATCCGAGTGGCACTGTGTGGGGCCGTGTGGCGCACAGTGCACACCTCAGCGTGTGCAGAGTCCGTGCTGGTGACAGAGGTGATTCCAGGTGCTACAGGATGTTGTGGGATCTCTCCGGTTTCTGCAGGTGCTGTTTGAGGACGCCATGGCTCACATCTGCAGGATTAATCGCATCCTGGAGTCTCCCCGGGGGAATGCCCTGCTGGTGGGGGTGGGCGGCAGCGGCAAACAGAGCCTCTCCCGCCTGGCAGCGTACATCAGCGGGCTTGACGTGTTTCAGATCACCCTCAAGAAGGGCTACGGGATCCCCGACCTCAAGGTGAGAGCTTACTGTTCAGTAAGCTGCCTTTTGGGGTAGGGTCAGGGAGTAGAGAAAAACTTCACTCCCTTTTCCAAAATGAAGCCAGCGAGTACAGGGAATCCGAGCATCACCAATAGTCCTGATCTAAAGGGTCTTTATCTTAGAAAGCAGAGGCCAGAAAACCTTCCAGCCAGTGTGCGTGCCCGTGTGACTGAGGTGAAGAGTGTGAAACCTTCCGGCCCGTGTGACTGAGGTGAAGGGTCTGAAACCTTCCAGCCAGTGTGCATGTCCGTGTGACTGAGGTGAAGAGTGTGTCTGTCGACTACTCGATGGACACAAGTCCACAGAATCAACCCAGATCGCAGAGGCAGAGAGGTTGGATCCCTGCCCTTGGTCACTGAGTGTTCCAAATTGTTCCCTATTCTCTCCAGATTACAGAATTCAGAGCCATGACTGGGTGTCTAACTGCATGCCTGAGATGCTGAATGGCTGCTTTTGGAATGAATGAAATAAACATTAGACTAAACATAAGGTCTCCCATGCCCAAGACACACTGCTGAGGGTTTTTATTGATTTCTTGTTCCTGAAAATCTGCTCTCCCAGGCAACTGCGTGCCATTAGTTCAGAAGGAATCATCGTGCTTGAGATTAGACCTGAAATCGATTGGGCCGTGCTATACAGCCATGCCTTCTCTGTGTGCTGGGGCCGCTGTTGTGGGGCCAGGATGATGCCAGACCCAAGGGGGAACCTAAGGGGACCCTCCCGCAGTACGTGGCCCTCAGACAGTCGCTGGGCTGGTGGCTTTAACAGGCGGACCTGGAGCCAGTGATGCTGGGAGCGGTGGGAGGTGTCTGCAGGCAGAGACCCTGGAGGGGCAGTGCAGGCTGTGCCAGGGACGGCCAACCTCTGGGAGAGCCTCCAGTTTCTGGCTGGCTGTTCTCTGTCTTCCCAGCAGATTCTACTCCATGTATAAAGGGGCCGGCCTGCTCTTTTTTGAACTCCTCAGATGGGCACTCCCGAACACAGCCCTGTCCTCTGGACCCATGAGCGGTAGTGTGTCATGGGTTCTCAGCGCATCTGATGGAGTTAGTTCACATTGGTATCCGCGGCCACTCAAGCGTCATTTGAACCTGGAGCCGTATGGTTTTACTGAGCTTTCTCCATTGAAGTCTCTAGTCTATTAACTAAATCATGTTGGTTTACGTTCATGACGGCATCGTTTCCTTGCTCTGCGTCCCTGCGGGGATTTTCTCCCTGATCCTTCCTGTCGGGGCTGATTGTGGGTGCTCAGCCTCAGCCTCAGCCTCAGCGGTACTATTTTATTCATCAGCCGCTGCGGCTCTGTGATCTGGGCTATGGAATTTCACTGCCCCTGCACCCATCACAAATCAGCTTTGCTATCGCTGTCATTTCTTTTTTTTTTTTTCTGAGACAGAGTCTCACTCTGTCGCCCAAGCTGGAGTGCAGTGGCGCAATCTCAGCTCACTGCAAGCTCCGCTTCCCGGGTTCACACCATTCTCCTGCCTCAGCCTCCTGAGTAGCTGGGACTACAGACGCCCGCCACCATGCCTGGCTAATTTTTTGTATTTTTAGTAGAAACGGGGTTTCACTGTGGTCTTGATCTCCTGACCTTGTGATCTGCCCACCTCGGCCTCCCAAAGTGCTGGGATTACAGGCATGAGCCACTGCGCCCGGCCATCACTGTCATTTCTTAAGCCGCTTCTGTGGATTCAGAACTAAGGGCAGAGGTAAACAGGGCTATAAGTTCCGGAATTGTATTGGGGGATCCAGACTCCTGAGCCATTCGACATGATTATCATTCTAATGGTGCTGCCATAGTAATAGGCTCACCCCTATTGGGGTGACATATATGTTTGTGATTATGTAATATTATAAAGTAGGTCCTGGAAGCTGTGGCACCTGCTGGAGGCTAGGGGTGCACAGAAAAGGGGTGGAGGATGGACCCTGGAGGACAGTGTGCCGTGTGAAAAGCCCTGGGCTTGGTCCCAAGAAAACGAGACTCCATCAAGATGTCTGATCAGGGGATAGAGCGGGCAGGATGTGGTAGTGTTCTAGGACACGGGAAGGATGGTTTGAAAGCACAGAAACTGCTGAAGGGTGACCTGGGTGGAGCTGGGGCACAAGCTCTGTGATTCCCACAAAGGCTGAAAGTGGGCAGGTGCGACGAGAAGGGAGAACGGAGGGGGAGGGGAAACCAGGGCCAGCGAGGGCTGTGCCGGCCGAGACAGCGTGCGTGACCTCGGGGACTCGGCTGGGGTCCAGGATCCGAAACCTTCAGGTGCTACGCCAGCTCCCCTCCCCACACCCCACACACAGCCCCCGGGGCCAGGCGGTGGGGAGTTTTTATTTCTGTGAAACCTTCACCCCAGCCTGAGTCAGCAGCCAGAGCTGGGCTGCCCCATGAAGAAAGCCTGTCAGCAGAATGAGGGGCCGTGGTCTCAGCGGCTCAGGTCCCCGCCTCCCCACCAGCTTCCTGCAAATGAGAGGGGAGGGGTGAGAAGCAGCCATCGGGTGGGGTGGAGGCTTGGCCTCATGTTATTCTCAGGGAGGAGGCCTTGCTGCGTGTCTCGCACCCCCCACTCCCAAATCCTAACCCTAACCCTAACCCTCGCACCCCCACTCCCTAACCCTCGCACCCCCACTCCCTAACCCTCGCACCCCTACTCCCTAACCCTCACACCCCCACTCCCTAACCCTAACCCTCATACCCCTACTCCCTAACCCTAACCCTCGCACCCCCACTCCCTAACCCTAACCCTCGCACCCCCACTCCCTAACCCTCGCACCCCCACTCCCTAACCCTCGCACCCCCACTCCCTAACCCTAACCCTCGCACCCCCACTCCCTAACCCTAACCCTCGCACCCCTACTCCATAACCCTAATGTCTCACACACCCCCACTCCCAAATCTCGGCTCCGTGTCCTGCCTGTCTACTACCAGTGGCATTGGCTATGGCAAGCAAAGGCACTGCTGCTGATGTTTTGGCCAAAGAAAGGGAAGCCTGTGCCCCTTATTAATGGCTGGTCCCTAGACGGGCCTAGATGCAGGTGACGATTGCCATCCTTGGCTGACAGTGATGACAGGGACGCAGGCAGCTCCAGCTTCAGTAGCACCATGGGGTTCTCAACCAAGATAGGAGGGAGGGTGGGGGAGAACTGCCCTGGGGCCAGGCCCGGAGGAGATGAGATACCTGGGGATGAGGCCGCGATCGCACAGCGGGACACATGGGGCTGGGAAGTGCAGGGACAGGATGCGGGTAGAGATGTGGGGGCCAGCCTCAGCAGCATAAGAGGATGGGAGTAGAGGGGACTGTGCCAGAGAGTGAGCGGGGAAGGTTGAGGTGGGGACAGCCCAGCGGTCACAGTGGTCAGGGTAAGGGCCACTCCACGTGGGACAGTGTGGCTGTGAAAGCCAGACAGGCCGGGAGCAGTGGCTCAAGCCTGTAATCCTAGCACTTTGAGAGGCCAAGGCAGGAGGGATCCCTTGAGCCCAGGAGGTCGAGGCTGCAATAAGCTATGATCATGCCACTGCTCTCCAGCCTGGGCGACAGAGTGAGGCCCTATCTCTAAAAAAGTAAAGTCAGAAAAAAGAACAAAAAAGGAAAAGATTTCTGGTATGGTCAGTCTCCACCCAATGTCCTTGCTACACTGTGAAATGAGAAGAGTCATTCGTCTTTGACTCAAGGTCATTGCTGGCTCTCACACTACGCTCCTTGCCTCGAGGCAGGGTCCAAGGACGTAGCCTTGGCTCAAGTCCCACCTGCGGCCCACCTGCTGCCCACCTGCTTTTCCAGGCTCAGAGCTTCCCCTTGCTTTTGCTTAGCTTGTCAAGAGATAGGAGATTTGAGGCTGGCTTCTGTCCCCGGTCAACTCCCAAAGAGGAGGCCTGGTGAGGTTTCTCTCTGAACAGAGAGATTTCAGGGAGTCGGACTTGCTTCTGAAGGATGGAGCAGCCACTGGGGTGCCTATATGGACACTTTTAAAGTCTCTTCAATAAGTACAGAAGCCCATAGGTCTTGTTTTTCAAATTAAATATTATAGATAAGCAAATCGCCAAAACGCTGGAAATACACATCACTACTTGGATGAAACTGGCAGGCATTTCTGAACATATATATACATGGAAATGGCATATTCAAAAATAACGAGCTATTCCTACTGCTCTGTAAAATGCTTAAAAAAAAACTTTTCATTTATTCTTGCAAAATTCCTATGAAATCATCTTCTCGCCCTGTCCTTAAATCCTGCTGTGGATGACTCTGAAAGGCGGTTGACTGTTAAGGCTCCCAGTCCAAGCCTGCAGTATATTTATTCAGGGCCTCTTTTAGGGTCTCCATTTAAAATTTTTTTTCTTTCCTTTTGCATATGTGGTAAAATATACATAGTATAAAATTGACCATTTTCACTGTTATTTTTTTCTTTGAAACGGAGTCTCACTCTGTTGCCCAGACTGGAGTGCAATGGCACAATATCGGCTCACTGCAACCTCCACCTCCTGGGTTCAAGCGATTCTCCTGCCTCAGCTTCCCAAGTACCTGGGATTACAGGTGCGTGCCACCACGCCTGGCTAATTGTTGTATTTTTTGTAGAGATGGGGTTTCACCATGTTGGCCAGGTGGTCTCCAACTCCTAACCTCAGGTGATCCACCCTCCTCGACCTCCCAAAGTGCTGGGATTACAGGTGTGAGCCACCGTGCCCGGCCTGTTTTTTTTTTTTTTCTAAGACAAATAGACATTTTCGGCTGGGCACGGTGGCTCACGCCTGTTATCCCAGCACTTTGGGAGGCCAAGGTGGGCAGATCACTTGAGGTCAGGAGTTCAAGACCATCCTGGCCAACATGGTAAAACCCTGTCTCTACCAAAAATACAAAAAATTAGCCGGGCATGGTGGCACATGCCTGTAATCCCTCAGGAGGCTGAGGCAGGAGAACTCCTTGAACCCGGGAGGCGGAGGTTGCAGTGAGCCAAGATCGCGACACTGCACTCCAGCCTGGGCAACAGAGTGAGACTCTGTCGCAAAAAAAATAAAAAGAAGAAGAAGAGTAAGACATTTTCACCACTTTTAAGATCTAGTTCCGTGGCATGAAGCACATTCACACTGTTGTGTGACCATCACCACTGTCCCTCTCCAGGACCCTTTCATCTTCCCAAACAGAAGCTCTGTCTCCATTAAACAACTCCCCATTCCCCCAGCCCAGCCCCTGGCAACCTCCATTCTTCTTTCTGTCCCTGACTTTGACTACTTTAGGGACCTCATGTAAGTGGAATCACACGGTATTTGTCCTTTTGTGTCTGGCTTACTTTACTCAGCATCATGTCCTGAAGGTCTGTCTGTGCTATAGCACGTGTCAGAATTTCCTCCCTTTTTAAGACCAAATCATATTCCATTGCACAGATGGACCATGTTTTATGTACCTGTTTGTGCATGAATGGACACTTGGGTTGTCCTGATGGCTGCTGTGAACCTGGCTGTGCTCTGTTCAAGGTTTTGGGTCTCCTGCACCCTGCTTTTATTCTTTTCCTTAGGGACAAGGTCTTGCTACGTTGCTCAGGCTGGTCTTGAGCTCCTGGCCTCAATCGATCCTCCCACCTTGGCCTCCCAAAACCCTAGAATTATAAGCATGAGCCACCGCACCTGGCTTATGTTTCTTAGAAAGTTGGCCGTGTGGGCCGGGCACAGTGGCTCACACCTGTAATCCCAGCACTTTGGGAGGCTGAGGCGGGTGGATCACAAGGTCAAGAGATCGAGACCCTCCTGGCTAACACAGTGAAACCCTGTCTCTACTAAAAATACAAAAAATTAGCCAGGCGTGGTGGCGGGTGCCTGTAGTCCCAGCTACTCGGGAGGCTGAGGCAGGAGAATGGCGTGAACCCGGGAGGCGGAGCTTGCAGTGAGCTGAGATCGTGCCACTGCACTCCAGCCTGGGCGACAGAGCGAGACTCCGTCTCAAAGAAAAAGAAAAAAGAAAGTTGTCCCCATGGCAGCGTGTGCCTATAATCCCAGTTACTTGGGAGGCTGAGGCAAGAGAATTGCTTGAACCCAGGAGGCGGAGGTTGCAGTAAGCCGAGATTGCGCCATTGCACTCCAGCCTGGGCTACAGAGCGAGACTCTGTCTCAAAGAAAAAATGGCCCTGTGCTCTGGGTGGTTGTGGAGGATGTCTCTAATTGAGCATCTTTTTACCAAGGCCCCTAAGCGTGTCCTCACTCCGTCCAGATCGACCTCGCTGCTCAGTACATAAAGGCTGCCGTGAAGAACATTCCCTCGGTGTTCCTGATGACAGACTCCCAGGTGGCCGAGGAGCAGTTTCTGGTGCTGATCAATGACCTGCTGGCCTCAGGAGAGATCCCCGGGCTGTTTATGGAGGACGAGGTGGAGAACATCATCTCCTCCATGCGACCCCAAGTCAAGTCCCTTGGCATGAATGACACTCGGGAAACATGTTGGAAGTTCTTCATCGAAAAAGTGCGCAGACAGCTCAAGGTGGGGCTCCCATCTTCGGCAGGGCCTCAGGAGCCCAGCTTGGTGCCCGTGGCCTACAGGGTATGGGTTTTTGCTCTGCATAGAGCAGGAGGACTGATCTTTCATAGGATGTGAAATCCTGTTAGGAGAGTGTGAGGGGTGGGGCTGTCTGATGAACCGGAGCCTGGAGACTTTTTCACGTGGGTCGTTAGAGGTATCTTGGGGCCAAAAGAAATGTTTTACAGTCGTCCTTTGGTATCTGAGGAGGTTGGATTCCAGGACCCCCACGGATACCAGAATCCACGGAGGGATGGATGCTCAAGGCCCCGATATAAAACAGTGTCGTATTTTTGAAGATGCTCCCCTCTACTTTAAATCATCTCTAGATTACTTATAATATCTAATATAATGTAGAATGCTATTTAAATAGTTGTTATACTATATTTTCATTTGTATTATTTTTTATTGTTATATATATATTTTTTAAATAATTTTCAGTCCATGGTTGGTTAAATCCACAGATGTGGACAGACAACCGACTCTATGTGGACCCCCTCCCCACACACAGCTAGTTTAAGTAGATAAATGCACCTTGACTCTCTCTCTCTCTTTTTTTTTTTTTTTTTTTTTTTTTTTGAGATGGAGTTTCACTTGTCGCCCAGGCTGGAGTGCAATGGCGTGATCTTAGCTCACTGCAACCTCTGCCTCCTGGGTTAAAATGATTCTCCAGCCTCAGCTTCCTGAGTAGCTGGGATTACAGGTGCCCACCACCACACCTGGCTAAATTTTATATTTTTAGTAGAGACGGCGTTTCACCATGGTGGTCAGGCTGGTCTCGAACTCCTGACCTCAGGTGACATACCTGCCTCGGCCTCCCAAAGTGCTGCCTGGCCACACCTTGACTTTCAACATCGCCTCTAGGGTAAGCAGGCTAAACTCCCCTAGTAGGACAGAGAACCCCTTGGACCTATTGGCCCTGTCCTCTCCAGAGTTCAGTGGTGCTGCCCTTTGCAGGGTGCCAACCCCATAGCTCTCCTGGGCACCTGCCGGCCATCGTTTTCCCCTGCTTGACTCAAACAGAGCAGGGTCCCTCCCTCCCCTCTGCGGGCTGCATAGCCCAATTAGTGAATGTCATCTGTGAGCCAAAGGTGTCCCCTGATGGGCGCTGCCTGCTTCTGGATCCTCTTTGGTGCCCTGCCAGTGCCGGCTCTGTCCCACACCCTCAGGTCATCACTCAGTGAGGGGTGCAAAGTCAGCCAAGCAGTGAGCCACCCCATTCAATGGCAGTGTCCGTGCAACACCTACGCCACAAAAGGGGACCAGAGAGCAAGGGCAGCTGGGAGGCTGAGACCCATGACAAGGGAGGTCCTTATCTAGCCATAGAGCCCCCCAGGCCTGTCTCCACAGCACCTTCTCCAGCTGGGGTCCCAGGGACTCCCTGCCCTTTCTGGGAATTAGCCACTATCCCTCAGGGCCCTGCGGGGACCCTTCCTGCTGAACCGAAGGGCTTGGAGCCCGGCCCGTTCTGGGGCCTCATCTGCCCAATGTGGATGCCCACTCCCCATTCCTTCCTTTGCCCAGCCCTTTTTAGAGAGGCAAGGGCCCCTTCCAGAGGGATTGGGACTGCTAGCAAGAGGCATGAAGCCAGATGAGCATTTATCCACGGCAATGCAGCGGCCGCCCTTCAAACCCAGAACCGGGACTGTGCTGCCCAGGCCCTGGGCGGCTGAGCCTGGCAGGGCGCGTTGCTTTCTGGCAGAGCTTTCTGCAGAATGATGGATTAGGCCCCAGCACTGCAGTCCCAGTGGGCAGCGCATCTGTGTCTCCCATACCCAGGTGATCCTGTGTTTCTCCCCTGTGGGCTCCGTGCTGCGGGTACGAGCCAGAAAGTTCCCAGCTGTGGTCAACTGCACGGCCATCGACTGGTTCCATGAGTGGCCGGAAGATGCGCTGGTGTCCGTCAGCGCACGCTTCCTGGAGGAGACCGAGGGGATTCCGGTGAGTCACTGAGGCCACCTCTGCCTGAGCATAGAGCTCAGAGGACAAGGACAGGTCCAAGGGCTGGCTCCCTGGGAGAAAAGGGCGCTGGGATTAGGGTGAGCCAAGTGAGGCGTCCGCCTCGGGCTCAACGTTTAAGAGGCTGCCAGAAACTCAGGCATCAAGATAAGTGAGGTTTTAATGTAATATTTTTGAAAATCAAATTAGCGCTAAAAAATTCATGATGAACGAACCATCAGAAATGTAAACCGAGGTGGGCTGTTGGGTTTTTTTGTTTCATTGTCCTGCAATCCTGTGCCAGGGAGGGGTGGTTTCCAATCAGCCCCCGCGCGGCCAAGGCTCCAGGGCCAGTTCAGGAAGGCTGAGGACACGCAGCGTGCGGACAGATCGGGCGACTCAGGCTTTCTGCCTTGCCTCGAGCACTTGGCTGGAGAGCCTGTATTTGCTGGAATAAGCATACACAAGGGCACACACCTTTGCCTTGTGCACCTCAGAGGAAACGACAGGTCCGACATTCTCTTGCAGTCTCTTTTCATTGAAAGATGGTGCCCAAGGCTGGGGGTGGTGGCTCACGCCTATAATCCCAGCACTTTGCGGGGCCAAAGCGGGCAGATCACTTGAGGTCAGGAGTTTGAGACCAGCCTGGCCAACATGATGAAAGCCCATCTCTACCAAAAATATAAAAAATTAGCCAGGTGTGGTGGTGCATGCCTGTAATCCTAGCTACTCCAGAGGCTAAGGCAGGAGTATCGCTTGAACCCGGGAGGCGGAAGTTTCAGTAAGCCAAGATTGTGCCACTGCACTCCAGCCTGGGCAATAGAGCAAGACTCCATCTCAAAAACACAAAAAACAGTGAAAGATGGTGCCCATGTTCACTGTTTGAGCTCAATCCTTGCCTGGAAATTACCCGTAAACCCTGGCTCACTTTTGACCAACTCAGTAGGGGGGATGAGCAGCCCTTGGAATAAACCTCCCTTTATTACCATCTCTTGTTTCTTTTGAACACATATCCAGTTATTAAGTAGGACAGAATAAACCTGAAACTAGCTTCTCTTTTTCCTAGTTTTTAAAGATGGGAAAAAGAGCCTACTTGCCATTTAGAGCATTCATTTATGAGACTGGCCACTCCCAGGAACTCGGCAGTTCAAAGGTGTCCCTTGGAGCATAGATTTGGGTTTCTAGTTCCCAAGGCAGAGACTTCCTAGAAACAGGCATTGGCCCCACCACCAGCACTATATATATATATACCCTGAAATGTCTGTGTTGGATGAATTCATTACTTTTCAAAATGTCCTGAATTAAAATTAACATTGCTGAGACAATTTCTGGGGCAAAGCTCCCAGTGCCTGCGTTCAGGTAGGTGGGCAGGCCCAGAGGGCTGGGGAAAGAAGTTCTAAATCCCAGGATCCAGCCTTGGTAATGAACAATAAATATTTGCAGAATTACCTGGGCTATGAAAACACATTCTCAGCCTTGTACTTTTTCAGGTATGCAGGTATGTGAATGCATGTGCACGTGCATATAGGCAGGTATGTGAATGTGTGTGCATGTGTATATATGCAGGTATGTGAATGCATGTGCACGTGTACATATGCAGGTATGTGAATGCATATGCACGTGTATATATACAGGTATGTGAATGCATTTGCATGTGTACATATGCAGGTATGTGAATATGTTTGCATGTGTACATATGCAGGTATGTGAATGCGTGTGCACGTGTATATATGCGGGTATGTGAATGCGTGTGCACGGGTATATATGCGGGTATGTGAATGCGTGTGCACGGGTATATATGCAGGTGTGTGAATGCGTGTGCACGTGTACATATGCAGGTATATGAATGCATGTGCACGTGTGTATATGCAGGTATGTGAATGCGTTTGCATGTGTACATATGCAGGTATGTGAATGCATGTGCACGTGTATATGTGCAGGTATGTGAATGCGTTTGCATGTGTATATATGCAGGTATGTGAATGCACGTGCACGTGTATCTATGCAGATATGTGAATGTGTGTGCATCTGTATATATGCAGGTATGTGAATGCATGTGCACGTGTACATATGCAGGTATGTGAATGTGTGTGCACGTGTACATATGCAGGTATGTGAATGCGTATGCACGTGTATATATGTAGGTATGTGAATGCGTGTGCACGGGTATATATGCAGGTATGTGAATGCGTTTGCATGTGTACATATGCAGGTATGTGAATGCATGTGCACGTGTATATATGCAGGTATGTGAATGTGTTTGCATGTGTATATATGCAGGTATGTGAATGCATGTGCATGTGTATATATGCAGGTATGTGAATGTGTTTGCACGTGTATATATGCAGGTATGTGAATGCATGTGCACGTGTATAGATACAGGTATGTGAATGTGTGTGCACATATACGTGTGTGTGTATGCATGTGTGCATGTATGGGTCTGTGTGTCAGAGATAATGATAATAAGCTCTGCTGTGTCCTGTGCGCTGAGCTAAACCCTTCCATGGTGCAGTGCCCACAAGGGCCCCAGGATCTGTTGCTCTCAGGAGCCCCTTTGGGCAGTTGAAGATACTGAGGTTGAGAGCGGTCTCAGGGCACCTTGTCCAGGGCCCCTGGTGAGTCCGGGGAGCCCCACTTTGCTGATTTGCAGGATGGGGTCCCAGGGATGACTGGCTGTCTCATCTTTGTAGTGGGAAGTCAAGGCCTCTATCAGCTTCTTCATGTCCTACGTGCACACCACTGTCAACGAGATGTCCAGGGTGTACCTGGCTACCGAGAGGCGCTACAACTACACCACACCCAAAACCTTTCTGGAGCAGATCAAACTGTACCAGAACCTGCTGGCCAAGAAGAGAACAGAACTTGTTGCCAAAATCGAGAGGCTGGAGAACGGCCTGATGAAGCTGCAGAGCACGGCTTCCCAGGTAGGAGAGTGGGGCTGGCTGCCAGCTCCTGTGCCGTCCCCTGGAGGCCTCGCAGGAGCCGCTACTGTCACAGGCGTCTATGGGCTGGTCACACCAGGGCTCACACTGCCTAAAGTAAGATGAGCACGCTTCCTGCCTTTGAGAAGCATTCACTCCTAGGCCAGAGTTAGTATACTTGTCGTAACAAAAAACAGACTCAAAATGCTTTCACAATGTTGATTGTATGGAGGGCGCATTACACAGGGGATGGCACCTGCCCCATGTCTGGTGAGATTTGATCATCATGCCCAATGCAGTCAATACAAATGCGTTTGTTCATTCGTAAATGCCATTCATACCATGGGGCCTGGCTCAAAAACCTCCCTGGATCCTTTCCTCCACACCGTATGGATCTTGAAGGGTTCTGCCTGCTTCAAACCTCCTCCATCGTGCAGTCCCGGCTCCTTCATCTTTACTGCCCACCATTGACACCCTGTGAGGGGGCCTGAAAATAGCTGCCACCTCCCTGCTGGAGTTGTGAACAGACTGGGACCTCCCACTTGCTTCCGGGGGAGCTTTCGCACCCCTGCCCCCACCCCCCCACCCCCCCACCAAACTCTCGCTGTCACTCTCCCACCAGCCTGGAGGGGCCCTGGCCAGCCCTGCTCGGCACTGCAACTCACTTGGCATTTGAGACAGAGTCTCGCTCTGTCATCCAAGCTGGGATGCAGTGGTGCGATCATGGCTCACTGCAGCCTGGCCTTCCGGGGCTCAAGCAATCCTCCCACCTCAGCCTCCCAGGTAGCTGGGACCACAGGCACAGGCCACCATGCCTTGCTAATTTTTTTTTATTATTTATACAGACAGGGTCTCACTCGGTTGCCCAGGCTGCAGTTGATATGTTTCTATTCAGTCACTTTGCCAACTCCTTTGAGCACCAGGAATGTCTCATACTTGTGACCCTGTGTACGCAGTCAGGGCTTATAACTTACTTTTAAGATATTGAAAAGACTCTCCAAAACGAGTCACTGGGAGTCGTAAGACACGGCCCTGCCGTTCTGCCCCTCTGTGGCTCCCAGCCCTCGTCTGCCCAGTGCAGGGCGGCGTGTGTCGGCTGCGGCCCACGCTTGCTGTTTCTCGGTTTCTCCTTCCCCAGGTGGATGATTTGAAAGCCAAGTTGGCGATTCAGGAGGCTGAGCTCAAGCAGAAGAATGAGAGCGCAGACCAACTGATCCAGGTGGTCGGCATCGAGGCCGAGAAGGTCAGCAAAGAGAAGGCCATTGCTGACCAGGAAGAAGTCAAGGTCGAGGTCATCAATAAGGTAGGTGAAGGCAGCCCAGCGTGGCCTCAGGAAGGCTGCTGCACTGGCCAGGCCTCCCGGGCTTCCCCGTGTGGTCGGGTGCCACCGACAGGCGTGGGAAAGGCTGAGACTTACATGGAAGGACAAGGTTCCTAAACCAGTGGGACCCGCGAAGGAGTCTCTCCCAGGGGAGGGCCCCCGCTCAGAAGCAGGCTTTCCTTAGAAAACTCCCATCCCGTGGCCAAGCTCCTCCATGTTCAGCTCCCAGCCCACAGTGGCAGCCTCACCAGGAGCTTGTGAGAAATGCAGGCTCTCGGGCTCCAGCTCAGCTCTGCTCAAAGGGGCCTGCATGGTAATGAAATACCTGCGATCCGTGAGCATGGGAGGGGTTGAGAAGACCTCACTGGAGCCTGGTCCTCAGACGTGCGGCTCCGGGCTCCTCCCCAGAGGGTAGGACGTTACTGGCCTGGGGGTGGGCTCCTTGCTGGTTTGGGGTGGCTGAGGTTGAGAACCACTGCTTAGGGGGAGCGTCTTCATCATCTTTGGAGCCTGAAGGTTACAGCATCATTGGTGCAGCTTCTCATCACCCCTCCCTGGGTGCTTTTTTTGTCATCAGTCCCACATCTGTGTAATTATTGAAGAGCGTTCCAGTCATTGCTCACTGTCTCCTGAGTGAATGAATGAGTATGTGCATGAATGAAGGAGGTGTTACTTTCTTAGAGGGGTGTGAGCTATACACTCTGAGATGTTCCATTTTGGATGGATTATGAAACAGCCCCAGAAACAATAAGACTGCAAAGTCAAGGTGGTCTCAGTGGCCCCTGGATTTCCCCTCCAGTCTTGGAAGCTCAAGCCGATAGAAGGAACAGTTCCCATTCCAGAATCCCACCCAACCGCCGAGGCATTGCTCATTCTGACCTGAGCGTTGTGGGGCAGAGCAGAGGCGGCAGGGAGGAAGGTGGGCTCCAGACAGGGGCCAAGCACACACAGAGGGATGTCGGCAAAGGAGCGCAGTCAGCAAATGCAGCAAATGAGTGGTGGCTGGAGGGGCAGCCTCTCTTATGGAGCTCAGACCTGCTGGGGCCTGGACCGCCCCACGCCACTGCTGCCTACACATGCACATATGCACATGCATGCACATACACATACATGCACACACACATATACTCATGCACATATGCACACACATGCACACATACACTCATGTACATACATGCATACACATGCACACACATGCACACAAATGCACGTACATGCACGTACACGCCCCCACAGGCACATGGACAGGACTGCAGTAACCTTCCCTGTCCGTCTTCCTTCCAGAACGTCACTGAGAAGCAAAAGGCCTGTGAAACAGACCTGGCCAAAGCAGAACCAGCCCTGCTGGCAGCCCAGGAGGCTCTGGACACTCTGAATAAGGTAAAGGGGGAGGGAAAGAAAGGGGACCCCTGGCCTGGTTGGAGAGGAAGCTGCCTTCGCTGTTGGCGTGGGTGGTGACACACTCATGGCGGCTTCCTCGGGGCATCACCGAGGACCCGGTCCAAACTCCCATCGGACCCATCCTGTCTGTCATTTGCAGAACAACCTGACAGAGCTGAAGTCCTTTGGGTCCCCGCCGGATGCTGTGGTCAACGTCACCGCTGCCGTCATGATTCTGACCGCACCTGGGGGCAAGATCCCCAAGGACAAGAGCTGGAAGGCGGCCAAGATCATGATGGGCAAGGTGGACACCTTCCTAGACTCCCTGAAGAAGTTCGACAAGGAGCACATCCCCGAGGCCTGCCTGAAGGCCTTCAAGTGAGTCGGGGCTGGGCCTCGTGGCCGGGGCTTCCCTCCGATTCTCCATCAGGCCCAGGCACGGTGCTGAGGTGAAGCGTGGCCTCAGGCTCCTGGGGCCTGTGGCTCAAAATCTAGGCAGCCCCTTCCCCATACAGCGCCCCAAGAACACAGCTGACAAGCTCAGCAGCGGGAACCTTCAGGCTACAGGTCTGAGAGGCCAGCCAGGCCCCACAGAGGTCAGTGGCACCTGTGAGAGCAGCTGACCACACGAGCACATGCATTGCACACACGAATACCATCCCCAAAATGTAACACCTGCCACGTCATCTCGTCTGCGTCTCATCCCTCTAACCTTATAGTTTCAGTCTCCTGGTGCCCGACTTGGAAAACTGGGCAATGCCACTGTGGGGTAATGGGAGTGGGAGAGCAGAGCCGGTGGGGGGTGGCCTCTAGGGCCAGCCTGACTGTGTGAATCCCAGCGCTGCCCCTCCAGAGCTGTGCCACCCTGGGCAAGACACTCAGCCTCTCTGGGCCCGTTTTGCCAGAGCAGGACAGGGTGGCGACTCCGGCCCGCTGGTTCCCTCGCTAGGCCCTACCAAGGCAACCCGACGTTCGACCCCGAGTTCATCCGCTCCAAGTCCACGGCCGCAGCCGGCCTGTGCTCCTGGTGCATCAACATCGTCCGCTTCTATGAGGTCTACTGCGACGTGGCGCCCAAGAGGCAGGCACTGGAGGAGGCTAATGCAGAGCTGGCAGAGGCACAAGAGAAGCTGTCCCGGATCAAAAACAAGATTGCCGTAAGTGCCGGCTCGCTCCCGTCCCTGCGAAACACCAGAGCCGCTTGCTTGCGCTGCCGGTCAATACCTCTGTTGAAAATGGGTTGGCACGGCCCGCCGTCATGAATTATTCAGCAGTGCGAGAGGATGCAGGCAGAGGCAGGGGCCAGATGGTGCCGGGAGCCGCTTGGTGTCCTTGGTCTCCATGCTCCAGAGGGCTCTCAGCCTTTGTGGGAGCCTCTTCCACACTCAGCGCTCACAGGGCCCAGCCCCGCTGCCACTGCAGGGGGCTAGAGATGCCTCGTGGGGTTTTCCAGTAGCTTTCCAACTTGGTTTTGCAGGAACTTAACGCCAACCTGAGCAACCTAACCTCAGCGTTTGAAAAAGCAACAGCTGAGAAAATCAAGTGTCAGCAAGAGGCCGATGCCACGAACAGGGTGATCTTACTGGCGAACAGGTATCAGTTCCTCCCCGAGACCACCCTCCTGCTCTCAGACCCCCTGAAAGGGACAAGCCCACGCAACTGCCTTGGGAGGAAGAGGAGAGAGCCCAGGTGGAAGCAGCCAGGTTGCCACTTTCACTTCTTGAGCTCAAAGTAATTACGATAAAACTTGGCCTCTTGCATAGTCAGTGGCCTCCACAAAATATGCCCTGTCGCGTGGTTCCAAGTAACCCACACTGGCCTGGGACACTGGGTCCCACGGGGCTTGATCCGGGGCATTACTCGGTCATAACCTACTTTCAGCCACCACGTGGCTTCCAGGATCCTTTCGCAGCCAGTGGACAGTCATTTCACGGATTACATCATGGTTTGGGGCTCCAGAGTAGTGTCGTCCACTAGGGATGTAATGCCAGGTGCCAGATGTGGATGTGTCACCTTAACTTTTCCAGCAGCCACATTTAAAAAGTACAGAGGCTGGCTGGGCGCAGTGGCTCACGCCTGTAATCCCAGCAGTTTGGGAGGCCGAGGCAGGCGGATCACTGGAGGTCAGGCGTTCAAGACCAGCCTGGCCAATATGACGAAACCCCATCTTACTAAAAATACAAAAATTAGCCAGACTAGCCGGGTGCAGTGGCTCACGCCTGTAATCCCAGCACTTTGGGAGGCCAAGGTGGGTGGATCACCTGAGAACGGGTTCGAGAGCAGCCTGGCCAACATGGTAAAACCCTGTCTCTACTAAAAATACAAAAATTAGCTGGGTGTGGTGGCAGTCGCCTGTTATCCCAGCTGTTTGGGAGGCTGAGGGAGGAGAATCACTTGAACCCAGGAGGCAGAGGTTACAGTGAGCCAAGATCGCGCCATTGTACTCCAGCCTGGGCAACAAGAGTAAAACTGTCTAAAAAAAAAAAAGCCAGGCATGGCTGTGCGCACCTGTAGTCCCAGCACTTGGAGGGCTGAGGTGGGAGTTTGAAACCAGCCTGAGCAACATAGTGACACCCCATCTCTACAAAAAAATTTTTCAAGTACAAAGAAACAGTTATAATTTTATTTAACCCCAAATATCCAAAATATTATTTCAACACGTAACTAATATAAAAATTAACAATGAGGTATTTCCTGTGCTTGTTTTCATCCTGAGCCCTGACACCCTGCATGTCTTTTTTTTTTTTTTTTTTTTTTTTTTTTTTTTTGGAGACAGGGGAGTCTCACTCCGTCACCCAGGCTGCAGTACAGTGGTATGATCTTGGCTCACTGCAACCTCCATCTCCCGGGTTCAAGTAATTCTTCTGCCTCAGTCTCCTGAGTAGATGGGACCACAGATGCGTGCCACCACACCCGGCTAATTTTTGTATTTTTAGTAGAGACATGGTTTCATCATGTTGGCCGGGGTGGTCTCGAACTCCTGACCTCAGGTGATCCACCTGCCTCGGCCTCCCAAAGTGCTGGGATTACAGGCGTGAGCCACCACACCCGGCCCCTTCATGCCTTTTAACACAGAGCACATCTCAGAGCAGACCTGCCATGGTCCCAGTGTTTGGGAGCCCCAGGGCTGGCAGCTGCCTGCTGGCAGCTCGGGAGTGTGCCTTTCCTGTTCTCACAGGGGAGCACCCGGAGCCTCAGCAGAACCTGGGGCTGAGTCTGTTCCAGGCCTGCAAGCTGTGTTTTCTCCTCCCCAGTGGGTGGCTGCCACTGATGGGCCAGTTGTCAGCTGTGAGTGCCCCAGGCTGCATGAGGCTGGTCTTCAGGGTGGTGCCCCGGGTATGAGGGATTTAACCTCACCTGCCAAATCGAAGTGGTCTCTAGGTCACTGGGAAGTAAGGGCTGCTCAGATGGTACCACAGACAGACCCTCAGTGGCTCTAACAGGCAACCTGGACTTGTAACAAACATGCCAATGCTTTCAGACCCGTGGTGTGCCTCTGAGGGTCAGGGACCAGTCCTCAAGATGGTGGCCCGAGAAGCACGAGGCGCATCGTGGAGTCCCCATTCCATGCAGGGCCAGGTGCCTTCTGGATGCCACATTGTTCTGTGGCCACCGTGGTCCTCACCTGAGCTCTGTCACCAGCTGGTTGAGACGGTGCTCTGTGGTATCTGGCAGCATCTTCAGCACAGGAGAGAGGCAATCAAATGGCATCAGCCATAGCCGGGTGTCAATGTGGGCGACTTGAGTGTCAATGCGGGCAACTTGGGAAGAGGAAACACAGCATTCCTAAGGGCTGCCAAGGAGTTTTTTGTTTGTTTTGTTTTTTGTTTTTGTTTTTGTTTTGAGATGAAGTCTTGCTCTGTTACCCAGGCTGGAATGCAGTGGCCCAATCTCGGCTCCCTGCAACCTCCGCCTCCCGGGTTCAAGCAATTCTCCTGCCTCGGCTTCTTGAATAGCTGGGATTACAGGCATGGGCCACCGCACCCAGCTAGTTTTTTGTATTTTTAGTAGAGACGGGGTTTCACCATGTTGGCCAGGCTGGTCTCGACCCCCTGACCTCAAGTGATCCACCCGCCTCAGCCTCCCAAAGTGCTGGGATTGCAGGCATGACCACCACGCCCGGCCACAAAGCATGATTTGGGCTTCTCTAAAGCATTTCCTCCCAAAAGCATTTTCATCATTGAGCCACTGAGCCAGGTGCAGACAGGAAACTCTGAAGATTCACAGAGGTGCAGAGGTGGAGGCTTGTCTGGTCCAGTCCTCTCACTTATGCAAATATGTTTTATTCTCTCTCATTCCACTTCAGGCTGGTGGGGGGATTAGCATCGGAAAACATCCGCTGGGCTGAGTCTGTGGAGAACTTCAGGAGCCAGGGGGTCACGCTGTGTGGGGACGTCCTGCTCATCTCTGCCTTCGTGTCCTACGTGGGCTACTTCACCAAGAAATACCGGAATGAGCTGATGGAGAAATTCTGGATCCCTTACATACATAACTTAAAGGTAAGGAGTGGAGTCCTGGCCGGGCGCGGTGGCTCACGCCTGTAATGCCAGCACTTTGGGAGGCCGAGGTGGGCGGATTACTTGAGGCCAGGAGTTCATGAGCAGCCTGGCCAACATGGTGAAACCCCGTCTCTATTAAATTAAAAAAAAAAAATTAGCCAGGCTTGGTGGGGGGCGCCTTAATCCCAGCTACTGGGGAGGCTGAGGCAGGAGAATCACTTGAACCTTGGAGGCGGAGGTTGCAGTGAGCAGAGATGACACTACTGCATTCCAACCTGGGCGACACAGCGAGACCCCGTCTTAAAAAAAAAATGGAGTTGTACTCATCATTCAGGAAATTTGGGGAGGTCCCAGCAGGGCAGAACCAGCCACATGGCACCTTGACTTCCGTGATGAGGCTCAGGCCCCTTTGGGGATAAGAATGTGGCCCAGTGGCATTGCGCGGTGGCTCACGCCTGTAATCCCAGCACTTTGGGAGGCTGAGGCAGGCAGATCACCTGAGGTCAGGAGTTCAAAACCAACCTGGCCAACATGGTAAAACCTCGTCTCTACTAAAACTACAAAAATTAGCTGGGCATGGTGGCGGGCACCTGTAATCCCAACTACCCAGAAGGCCAAGGCAGGAGAATCTCTTGAACTCGAGAGGCAGAGGTTACAGTGGGCCAAGATCACACCACTGCACTCCAGCCTGGGTGACAGAGTGAGACTCTGTCAGGGGGAAAAAAAAAAAAACGTGGCCCGGTGTTGTTGTGCTGACATCGTTTCTGGCCGAGTTACAAAGCTGCTCTGTCCAGAGTGATGGAAATGGCTGGCTTCTCCCAGGTCGTCCTGCTGGTCCGTCCCTAACTGCAGCACCAGGCAGAGCATTATTTGGAGAGCTATTTTCTAGTAAGTAAGAAGGTCGCATCACCCCTTCTAAGAAAGTGTGCCTCCCTGGGCAGGTCCCCATCCCGATCACGAATGGCCTGGATCCCTTGAGCCTGCTGACAGATGATGCAGACGTGGCCACCTGGAACAACCAGGGCCTCCCCAGCGACCGCATGTCCACCGAGAATGCCACCATCCTGGGCAACACTGAGCGGTGGCCGCTGATCGTGGACGCCCAGCTCCAAGGAATCAAGTGGATCAAAAACAAATACAGGAATGAACTGAAAGCCATCCGCCTGGGACAGAAGAGGTGTGTGCGGGCGCAGGACCTGGGCCGAAGCCCGCCTCTGCTTGGAAGCACGCCTTAGGCATTCCATATTGGTTCAATGGATGGGTGGGTCTTTCAATACACGTACTAGCCCACAGGTTTTTAAATCTGGCCTGGGGAACAGCAGCAGTAGTAAAGAATGAAATGAGGAGCTCTTTTCCCTTCCCCTGTCCCCATCACCTGCTGCTCCTGCAGGGAAAGGGGAGTGAGACGGAGGCTCAGGCCTGGGGTTGCCTCCCGCTTGGCCATTTGCTGGCTGGGAGGTTTGAGGCTGGTCATGTTCTTGGGTCTCGTGGTCTGTATTCTCATCACAGTTGAGAATCAATGGCTATAACGACACAGGTACAGTGATGCCCTGCTTCCTAGCGGTGCTGGAAAATCCAGTGGTGGGTGGATATGAAAACATTTGTCTCTGTGGCCATAAAGCTACTCAAAGCTGCTTCCAGCCCGGGCGTGGTGGCTCATACCTGTAATCTCAGCACTCTGGGAGGCTGAGGAAGGAGGATTGCTTGAGCTCAGGAGTTTGAGACCAGCCTGTGCAACATAGTGAGACCTCGTCTCTCCAAAAAAAAAAAAAAAAAAAAAAAAAAAAAACCTAGTTGGGTGTGGTGGCATGAGCCTGTAGTCCCAGCTACTCAGGAGGCTGCGATGGGAGGATCACTTGAGCCTGGGAGGTCAAGGTTGCAGTGAACCCTGCTCATGCCACTGCACTCCAGCCTGGGCCAGAGAATGAGACCCTGTCTCAAAAAGCAAAACTGTTTCCATTTTCATCTCCATTCCCATAAGAGCACAGGGGCAGTTTACAAAGAAGCCCCTCGGCTCCTTTCAGGAAAGGGCGAGCTGTTGGGAACAAGTTGTGGGCTCCTAGGTCACCCCTCACTTGGCGCTGTCTCGCTCAGAGGGCAGGGGCTGCTGGTCGGAGCGTGCGCACCGTTCCATCACGAGGCCCTCTGCCATGAACCAGCTTCCGTGTTGTGCCCGCAGCTACCTGGATGTCATCGAGCAGGCCATCTCGGAAGGGGACACCTTGCTCATTGAGAACATCGGCGAAACCGTGGACCCCGTGCTGGACCCTCTACTGGGCAGGAACACGATTAAAAAGGGAAAGTGAGTTGTTTCCACCTCCGTGGCTTGAGCCAGGTAAACATCTTCAGGCCCGAGGCCTGGGCATGCGCATGTAGAGAAAACGCCCAGAATTTCCTTTGCTTCCCTGGTAAGCAGCAAGGGCTTTGACAAAATGCCTGCTGGTGGGAAGGAACCCCCAGCTCCTGAGGAAAGACTGGAAAGAGGGGCCACTTCCCAATTAGGAATATCTCCGCCAACATTTTATCAGTGATGGCCTCCAGATGGGGAGGCTTGAAGGTGATGTCTGTCTTCATTCTGTTCTTAGGCATTTTGCAAATCTTGGGACTGCATTACCTTTAAAAATTCACATAACATAAAATTAACCACATTAAAATACACAATTGAAGAGCATTTGGTACACTCACGATGTTGTACAAATACATCTGTCCAGTTGCACATTTTCACCACCCCGAAAGGAAGCCCTGTACCCACTCTTCTTCATTCCCCTCCCTCCTGAGCCCTAACATCCACTACTCTGCTCTCTCTGTCTGTGGATTTGCCTATTCTGGACATTTCCTTTGAAGAGAATCAAGCAACATGTGTCTTTTTGTGTCTGGCTCTTTTTACTCAGCATTTTTTGTTTGTTTTTTGAGATGGAGTCTCGCTCTGTCGTCCAGGCTGGAGTCCAGTGGTACGATCTCTGCTCACTGCAGCCTCTGCCTCCTGGGTTCAAGTGATTCTCCTGCCTCAGCCTCCCAAGTAGCTGGGATTACAGGAACACACCAACATGCCCAGCTAATTTTTGTATTTTTAGTAGAGACGGGGTTTCCCCATGTTGGCCAGGATGATCTCAAACTCCTGACCTCAGGTGATCCACCTGCCTTGGCCTCCCAAAGTGCTGGGATTACAGGCGGGAGCCACCGCGCCCGGCCTTTACTTAGCATGTTTTTTGGGGTCATGCACGTGGTCGCATGTGTCAGTCCTTCATTCCTCTTGATGGCAGAATCATTTTCCATGTGTGGCCAGGCGCATTGTGTTTGTCCACTCATCAGCTGATGCGTGGAGCTTGCATTATTCATCTTACAATTTTAAAAAATTAAATCTACTTTAAAAATGTAAATGTCAGAGCTGACAGGAACCACCTTTAAATGCAGAGACGCATGCAGAAACCCAGAACAGAGGTGGCAAATCGATATGCAGAGGTCCTAGACTCTGGGAGGGGCCTGGTATGAGTGCTGAGGGGTGAAGCTAGCCAGAGGCCCCTCAAAGTGAGCCCAACTACAAAGAGGGGACAGCAGGGTGTAGAGCCGGAGAGAAGCGCCCCCCACAGTGGATGAGCAGACCCAGGGTTGCAGTCCTGGGAGCTTCCAGAATGGACTGATGTTGCAAATGAGTCTGGGTGGAGGCCAAGCAGAAGGTTTCGGTCAGGGCTCCCAGGGGAGCACAGCATTATCGCCAGAGGGGTGTAAACCCTACTGCAAAGATGAGCCTGATCACCCAAGGAAAGAGCAGGTGCATCTCCCAGAAGGGCCCACGTCACAGGCCGGGGAGGAGGAACAGACAAGGAGAGGTGCAGTGCTCTTCCAGGGACCAGAAGGAGGGTTCAAGGTGGCAGCCTGGCCTGGGGCTGGGGTGAAAGGTGGTCTGTACTTGTGTTCCTCTCCCCTGGTCACTGGGAGGCCCACTAACCCTTTCCTCCACCAACCGCCAGGTACATTAAGATTGGTGACAAGGAGGTGGAGTACCACCCCAAGTTCCGCCTGATCCTACACACCAAGTACTTCAACCCACACTACAAGCCAGAGATGCAGGCTCAGTGCACCCTCATCAACTTCCTGGTCACCAGGGATGGACTCGAGGACCAACTCTTGGCCGCTGTGGTGGCCAAAGAGCGCCCAGATCTGGAACAGCTGAAGGTAATGGCCTGAAGTTTGGTCACACGGGAGGAGGGGCCGTCCCACACAGAGGGGGCCAGGTCACCGTGAGGGTCCCCGACCAGGGCTGCCAGTCCAGTGTGTGTCGTTGCTTCTCTCTGAAGGTGCCTCAGTGTGTCCCAGGGCATCCCAGCTTCTCATACGACAGGATGGGTCATTTCCTTCCCCAGCTGTCCCCTCTTCCAGCTCCCAAATTTAATTCTAAGACACATGACCTCTTTGCTTAAAGAACATGAGTCACAGCGGTCCTCAGGGGGCTCTAAGCTCCAAAGCGCTGCCCTGCAAGAATGGCCTGGCTGCCAGCCCTTGCACCTGCCACATTTCTGGCTGTTATAGCCACTTGCATGGGCTCAGGAGGCCCAGGCCCGCCTGTCCCCGTTCTGCCCCCTACAGTCTCCGTGACAGGAAGCCTCAAGGCTGGGAGCAGGGCCAGGGCCTGGGCCTCTCTGAGGTTCCAGGGGCTCCGCTTCTGCAGCCCCTTCCAGGACCTGAGCTCGTTCCTCCCGCTCAAAGCCTGGGCCTTGGCTCAGCTACATGGCCACCTGAGGGAGGCCGGGGTGCCCGGTGGACAGAGCCAGGCAATGCAGTGACTCCTGCACCTCCCCTTGCAGGCAAACCTCACCAAGTCTCAAAACGAATTTAAGATTGTTCTGAAAGAGCTGGAAGATTCGCTCCTGGCCCGTCTGTCGGCTGCGTCGGGGAACTTTCTGGGAGACACGGCCTTGGTGGAGAATCTGGAGACCACCAAGCACACAGCCAGCGAGATCGAGGAGAAGGTCAGAGCTGCCTCGGTGACATGCCCCGGCAGCCAGGGCTTGGGAGGCTGGGCCACGGGCGATCGGCGCCTCCCCGCCATGAGCAAGGAGAAAAGCAGCTTCGGTCATACGTGCCCGAGTGGGCCCAGGGCAGGAGAAGGGGTCCGGGCTCCCATCCTGCACCCAGCTGCTGCTGAGAGCCCTTGGGTGGCTTCCCAGGGAGCGAGGCTGGTGGCTGGGAATGAGCCCACCTGCTCATGGCACTGCCCATCTGCTGTGTCATTCACACCCCTTTTGTTTGTGTCGAGGTGGTGGAGGCAAAAATCACAGAAGTTAAAATCAACGAAGCGAGAGAGAACTACCGCCCGGCTGCGGAGAGGGCATCTCTGCTCTACTTCATACTGAATGACCTCAACAAAATCAACCCCATCTACCAGTTCTCCCTCAAGGTGCGCCCTGCAGCTGGGGCTGGGTGCCTCCCTCAAGGTGGGGCTGCATCTGGGCTCCACAGCCAGGCCTGTTGCCCACACAGCCATCGGGCAGTGCCAGGGCCACCCTCAGAGGGCAGACCTGGTCCAGCCTGCAGATGGGGCTGGAAGAGGGGGAGCCAGGGGCCCCCATCAGTCCTACACCCATTCTCCCCAGGAGAGGGTATGAGCTGCTCCCTCCTCCCTGCTCTTCCCCTGGTGCCTCCAGGCACTCACAACCCAATCAAAACAAACTGGATGGCCTGGCATGGTGGCTCATGCCTGTCATCTCAGCACTATGGGGGGCCGAGGCGGGTGGATCACCTGAGGTCAGGAGTTCAAGACCAGCCTGACCAACATGGTGAAACACTGTCTGTACTAAAAATAAAAAAATTAGCCAGGTGTGGTGGTGTGCGCCTTGGGAGGCTGAGGCAGGAGAATCGCTTGAACACTGCAACCTCCCTCACTGCAGAGGGTGCAGTGAGCCAAGATCACGCCACTGCACTCCAGCCTGGGCGACAGAGCGAGACTCTGTCTCAAACAAACAAAACAAACTGGAGGCCACCACAGGTGGCAGGGAGTGGTGGCGGGGAGTGGTGAAGGGCTCCATCTCTGCACGCCTCCATGGCTCTCGGTGGCGGATCCCCAGGCCTTCAACGTGGTGTTTGAGAAAGCCATCCAGAGGACCACCCCTGCCAACGAGGTGAAGCAGCGGGTGATCAACCTGACGGACGAGATCACCTACTCCGTCTACATGTACACGGCCCGGGGACTCTTCGAGAGGGACAAACTCATTTTCCTGGCACAAGTTACGTTTCAGGTAATGTCTAGCCTCACTGTTCCTAGTGTGGTCCGTGGACCAGCGGTGTCAGTGACCCCTGGGAGCTTTGTGGAAAGGCAGATTGTTGGGCCCCCACCCAAACCTGGTGATTTCAAACCCGCATTTTAGCAACATACCCAGGTGATTATAAAGTCTGAGATGCCTGATGTGGAACAGGCCTGGGGCTCTCCTAGTTGATATTTGGGAAGCTGGCACAGTATTCCCACCGGAGCTAGTGAAGGGGTGGTGTTTTAAGGAGAATTTCACAAGGAAATTCATTTTACATGTAAGTTGTGCTGAGTGAATAGTCCTGCATTAGTGCTTAGCCCACTGTGGGGTGACTGATGTTTCTTAAGAAATAAGTCTATGAATAAACAAATATTCCTCCTGTTTATACAGTCCTGCTAAAATATTTAAAGATCTGCATTCTCTGAAATTGATTAAACAGCCTGTCTTAATTTGTTTTGTGCTGCTATAACAGAATACCCAAGGCTGAGTAATCTATAAACAATAGAAATTTATTTCTTATGGTCCTGGGGTCTGGGAAGTTCCATATGAAAGTGCTGGCGTCTGGCAAGGGCCTTCTTGCTGTGTCATCCCATGGTGGAAGGCTAGAGGGCGAGAGAGAGCACAAAAGGGGCCAAACTTCTTGTGTAACAAACCCACTCCCTTGATCATGACATTAAGCCATTCACTCTGCTGTCATGGCCCAACTGCCTCTCAGACCCCACCTCCCAACACTGTTCCACTGAGGATTCAGTTTCCAACATATGCTTTTTTGGGGAACACATTCAAACCATAGTACAGCCCCTCTGCAATTTCCTTTACACTGTGCCATAAGTATGGTTGGAAACACTAGTTTTTGTTGTTGTTGCTACTGCTGCTATTTTGAGACAGAATCTCACTCTGTCACCCAGGCTAGAGTGCAGTGGTGCAATCATAGTTCACTGTAGCCTTGAATTCCTGGACTCAAGCAATCCTCCCACTTCAGCTGCCTCAGTAGCTGGGACTACAGCCATGTGCCACCATGCTAGGCTAATTCTTCAGTTTTTTAAATTTTTTATTTATTTATTTATTTTTTAGTAGAGACAAAGTCTCACTCTGTTGCCCAGGCTGGTCTTGAACTCCTGGGCTCAAGTGATCCTTCTGCCTCAACCTCCCTGTAGCTGGGAATACAAGTGTACACTGCTGTGCCTAGCTAATTTTTTTTTTTCTGTTCTGGTTTTTTTTTTGTTTGTTTGTTTTTTAGACGGAGTTTTCCTCTTGTTGCCCAGGCTGGGGTGCAATGGTGCAATCTCAGCCCACCACAACCTCCACCTCTCGGGTTCAAGCAGTTCCCCTACCTCAGTCTTCTGAGTAGCTGGGATTACAGGCATGCACCACCATGCCCGGCTAATTTTTGTATTTTTAGTTGAGACGGGGTTTCTCCATGTTGGTCAGGCCGGTCTCGAACTCCCGATCTTAGCTGATCCACTAGCCTCGGCCTCCCAAAGTGCTGGGATTACAGGCATGAGCCACTGTGCCCGGCCAAAATGGTCAATTTTATGGTATGTGTATTTCACAACTTAAAAAGCGAGACGAGGTGAAGACAAAACTTTACCCCAAACCAAAGGGGCAGGACAGGGCGCCCCCTGCAGGCCGGGAGTGTGAACTCCCCTTCGGGTCCAGCGCACAAATCTTCAGGGCTGCTGACGTTTTACTGGCTGCGTTAAGCGTACACCTCCATGTTCCCCCAGGTCCTGTCCATGAAGAAGGAGCTGAACCCAGTGGAGCTGGATTTCCTCCTGCGGTTCCCTTTTAAGGCCGGAGTGGTCTCACCAGTGGACTTCCTGCAGCATCAAGGCTGGGGCGGGATCAAGGTTCGTCTTTAGACGTTGAACACGTTGTGCTTTCTTCCCGCCGTGGAGCCCCCTCCAGCGGATGCTGCGGATGTTTCCAAGGCCAGAATACCAGGCTCTGTGGCCCATAAATTCAGTAAAGCAAGGAGGCCCCACACATAGGGATGGAGACCAAGATGGGCTGGCTGCCAGCTCACAGATAGCTCTGCGTTCCTATAGGGAATGTGACATGTGTTAGGTCCCTGAGACCTGCACACAGCAAGCAGAGAGTGATATCCTCTGGGGGCCAGAAGAGGCCTCAGGGCCTCTTACCATCCCTCCCTCAACCTCCCCTCCTCCCAGTGTAAGGGAAGCGGCAAGTGAAAAGTTTGTTCTTCAGATTCCAGGACACAGTCAGGGACCCTCGAGTCTCAAGGTCTGTTCAAAAAGACCTGAAGAAGGTCGTCCCCTGAGCTAGAATGGCCCCATTTCCAGAGACCCCTAGAGAAGCAGCCCCTAGCCCATCCCAGGCCTCATGTCCGCAGGTTAGACCCTGCCGAGGAGGCTCCCGGCTCTGTCCTGGGATGCCTGAGCTGGGCATGGACAGCTCCTGCTTTGGTGGCCGGCCTCTCGGGCTTCCTTATCCCAGAGCCCCGGTTTCCTCGGAGGGCAATGGCCTCTCCTCCTTCAATGAACTGTACAGGAAGGCTCTCGGGACCCGGGTAAGTGGGAAGAGTCACAGGGCCCGCTGCCTCTGCCCCTAGGCCCTCTCGGAGATGGATGAGTTCAAAAATCTGGACAGTGACATCGAAGGATCTGCCAAGCGCTGGAAAAAGCTGGTGGAGTCGGAAGCCCCCGAGAAGGAGATCTTCCCCAAGGAGTGGAAGAACAAGACGGCCCTGCAGAAGCTGTGCATGGTGCGCTGCCTGCGGCCAGACCGCATGACCTACGCTATCAAGTGAGTGTCCCGCCGCGCCGGGGGCCCCGCCCCCGAGGCCCAGGCCTGATGGAAGCTTGACCGAGCGGCTGTGCTAGACTCTCTGTGGACTTGAATTGATCCCCTGAACTTTTTTCTTCTCCCCATTTTACACAGAAACGAAACAGGGCTTAGAGGGGTAAATCATTTCACACAAAGTTCTTCGAGGACAGAGGCAGGATTCCACCCCAGGCTGCGGACTCCAGTCCCGAGTTCTTGTTAATCCTTAATGTCTCAGAGTATCATTAGGGGAACCCCTTGTCCCCCGCTAACCTGACTGAGGAGGGGTGCCCTGCGATACATGATAGGAAGAAAAGACTCCCCACATGAGCCTCCTACATTGAAAGGAAGATGTCAAGTGTGGACGTGAATATGCACTGAGGCCATACAAACGGGGTCCTTTTAGGATGTTTTGAGGGAGAAAACAATGGCAAAACCATCAGCATTCGAGGACTTTGAGTACCTCTGTGGCAAAACGTAAAGTCAATCGAGGTATATTAATATGGCTAGTTTGCAAGAGAACTGTTCTGATTTCACCAACAATTTCTCCAGACCTGAAACCCTTCCCTGTTGGAAGGATGGGCTGTTGAACGAAGGAGGTGACGTTTAGCACAGAAACGAGCCTGGGGTCCATCCTCAGAGCACCTGTGGCCTGTCTGGCTTCTCCCCTTTTCATTTCTCCAAGTAGCCTGAAAGCAGCCAGGTTTCCCAAAAGACACTCATGTCCCTAATAGAATTACCCTCTGATGGCCAGGTGCGGTGGCTCACACCTGTAATCCCAGTACTTTGGGGAGGATCACTTGAGCCCAGGAGTTTGAGACCAGCCTGGGCAACATAGTGAGACCCCATCTCTACAAAAAGTCTAAAAATTAGCAGGGCGCGGTGGCGGGCTCCTGTAGTCCCAGCTACTCAGAAGGCTGAGGTGGGAGAATCGGTTGAGCCCGGGAGGTGGAGGCTGCAGTGGGCCGAGATTGTGCCACTGCACTCCAGCCTGGGTGACAGAGCGAGACCCTGCCTCAAAATAAAAATAAAAATAAAAATAATTCCCTTCTGACAAAGCAGAGGCCTAACTCCCAGGACTGAGTTTAGTTTTGCCTTGTTTTCCTCCGATAGGAGAGGACAGGGACCGGGAGTGGTGGGGAGGAGGGGGTGGAATGAAGCCAGAAGTCACTGTGATGCAGGAGAGCAGCGAGGTCCAGGGAGAATGCCAGCTGCGTCCCGGGGTCAGAGCTGGAGGAAGCGGGGGTCAGGGTTTGGGAAAGGCCACGGTAAAGGTCCCTCGGCCATCGCAGCGGGATCACCCTCTCCTGTGGGAGTGTGCAGCGTGTTTGGGCCACAAGACCCAGTGTGCATCCGATTCCTCGTCTAGAGGATGAGGTGAGGTGACCTTCCCCATCTCCTGAGAGCTTCTGAGAATCGCCTAAGTTAGCCTGTGTGACTGCACCCTGGCCACCTAAAAGAAGGAAACAGCCACCCACTGCGGAAGCATTTGTGTGCTCTGCGGTGGCCTGGACCATCCCAAACACCCATGAGCCCAGATCATCCCTCAGCATTGACATGTTTCACGTTTCTATGACGTGGAGCAAAGCAGATTTACTGCCCTGATTGTATAGGGTCGCTTAAAAGCAAGGAGATTGAAACAGACGTGACTAATAACAAAGCCAGCACTGGCCAAGGGTGTCTCGTGTCAGGCACTGTTGCAAGCACTGACAGCCGTGGGAGCACTTCCACACTCAGGTCACAGGCACTGGGAGGGCAGGCCAGGCCACCCCCGGATGCGCAACACAAACCCTGACGCACAGCATGTGCCAATTTCCATGGTGTAAGTGCTTCCTCTGTGGCCGGTTGCACTAGTTGCCAGGGTCTGCTGAAAGCTGCCGGGGTGTGCTGAAAGCTGTCGGGGTGTGCTCCAAGCTGTCACCAGCCGGCTCCAGCACTCCTTTGTCAAAGCCACCATGTCAGAGGTGGTGAGGCCTGACGAACCCAGCATGCATGCTTCTGCATCATTAATTCATCCACAGCCGATGACCATTTGGCCTGGCCAAGTAATTAGCAAAGGTGATCTAGAGTCATTCCTGCCTAGGGGCAGGACTTCATATGTTCTGGAAGTTCCTTCCTAGACAAGGATCACAGCATCTAGGGTCTGAGGCCATTCCAGAGTCCCAAAAAGAATTGGGGGCCTTCAGGAGGAGCAACTCCTCCCCACCCTTGCCTGAGGCTGGCCCCAGTTCAGGACACCAGAGACAAGCCAGCAAAGGCCAGTGCAGGGAAAGGAATAGCAGATCCAGGTGTCCCCAGAAAGTCCCAAGGGCATGGACAGGCAATAGCCGGCTGATTCCTGGTTGAACCAGAGGAGCTGAGGTGTGCTGGGTGGCATGAGTGTGAGCAGACCCTTCTGAAAGTCGACCCAGACTCTCAGAGCACTCGGGCGTTCACCTGCCCAGGGACGAGCAGTTCTCACCCCTCGGGATGCGGCCATTTGTCCTCCTTTCAGAGACCAGCTGGCCACTAAAATCTTACTAATTTTTTTTTTTTTTTTCTGAGATGGAGTCTCGCTCTCTTGCCCAGGCTGGAGTGCAATGGCGCCATCTCACCTCACTGCAACCTCTGCCTCCTGGGTTCCAGAGATTCTCCTGCCTCAGCCTCCTAAGTGGCTGGAATTACAGGCCTGTGCCACCACACCTGGCTACTTTTTGTATTTTTAGTAGAGAGGGTTTTGTCATGTTGGCCAGGCTGGTCTCAAACTCCTAACCTCAAGTGATCTGCCCTCCTTGGCCTCCCAAAGTGCTGAGATTACAGGCATGAGCCACCACACTGGCAAGTTTACTAATCTTAGCTCAGGTGATTCATTCTTTATACATTACAGTAAGCTCAGCCCTCTGTGATCACAGAAGAAAGGCCGACACCTGATCCAAAGACCGCCAGAACATCACTAGGTCCTCCATGGGAGGATTAGCCGAGACCCCGACTGACCTCAGACTTATTGGGGTCATGTTAGAAAGAGTTGGGGGCTTTTGTAGAGAGAGGTGTTTATATCATCTGAAGTTGCTTTTTTCTTTGACTTTTTTAGGCTCACCAAAGCTTTGCTCTAATCTGAACTTCCTTCCTTCTCAGCGCCCCCACCCCCTGCGGTTGACCCTGGGTGCCTTCCAAGGCTGGCCTCTCCCTGCACCTGCTTAGGCTGCTCCAAGGAGGAGCACAGTGCGGGGCCCCTCGGGAAAGAAAGGGTGCCCGAGGCAAACAAGGCCAATCCCTCGCAGAAAGGAAAGCCCGGTAAAGACTCTGCTCTCCTGCCACAGGCCTTGTCCCGCTGAAGAAAGTCCACCAAAAAATGGCCCTCCTGCCTGGGCCACAGCCCACCCCAAGCCCCCCGCCCTGGCCCAGAGCCTCAGGTTCCGCTGCCTCTGATGCACTCCACCCCTAGGAACTTCGTGGAGGAAAAGATGGGCAGCAAGTTCGTGGAAGGCCGGAGTGTTGAGTTTTCTAAGTCCTATGAGGAGAGCAGCCCCTCCACGCCAATCTTCTTCATTCTCTCCCCGGGGGTTGACCCCTTGAAAGACGTGGAAGCCCTGGGTAAGTGTAGCAGGCAAGTGATGTTCTCAAAGACGGAGTATTGTCAGCATCACCAGGCACCAGGAAAATGCACACCAAAAGCACACGAGACACCACTTCACACCCAAGACGCTGCTTCACGCCGGTAGGATGGCAATGATCGAGAACAGGAAAATAACACGTGTTGTGAGGCCTGAGAACTGCGACCCTTGTAGGTTGCTGAGAGGATGTAAAATGGGGCCGCTGCTGTGGAAAACAGTCTGGTGGTTTCTCAGTAAGTTACATATAGAATTGGCGCAAGAGCCAGCAGTTCCACGCCTGAGTATACACCCAAAAGAACTGGAAATTTAAATCTGTGTTCAAGCAAGTACTCTACACAGACGTTCATTCATAATAGCCAAAAGGCAGAAACAACCCAAATGTCCATTAACTGACGAATGGATAAGTGGATAAACAGAATATGGTGGCTCTATATGGTGGAATAGTATCCCTCGATTAAAAAAGAGTGAAGCAGGCCGGGGGCGGTAGCTCACACCTGTATCCCAGCACTTTGGGAGGCCAGGGTGGGCGGATCGCTTGATCACAGGAGTTCAAGACCAGCCTTGGCAACATGGCAAAACCCCATCTCTACAAAACATACAAAAAAACATAGCCAGGTATGGTGGTGTACGCCTGTAGTCCCAGTTACCTGTGAGGCTGAGGTGGGAGGATCACTTGAGCCCAAAAGGTTGAAGCTGTAGTGAGCCATGATCAAGCCACTTCACTCCAGCCTGGGTGACCGAGTAAGACCCTGTCTCAAAAAAAAAAAAAAAAAAAAAAAAAAAGCATGAAGTCGGCCAGGTGCAGTGGCTCACAGCTGTAGTCCCAGAACTTTGGGAGTCTGAGACAGGAGGAGCACCTGAGCCCTGGAGTTCAAGATCAGCCTGGTCAACACAGGGAGACCTTGTCTCTACAGATAATTTTATAAATTAGCTGGGCATAGTGGTGCATGCCTGTGGTCCCAGCTACTCTGGAGGCCAAGGCAGAAGGATCACTTGAGCTTGGGGAGTGGAGTTCAGGCTAGGTGACAGAGTTGAGACCCTGTCTCAAAAAAAAGTGAGGCCAGCCACAGTGGCTCACACCCATAATCCCAGCACTTTGGGAGGCCAAGGCAGGTGGATCGCCTGAGGTCAGGAGTTTGAGACCAGCCTAGCCAATATGGTGAAACCCCATCTCTACTAAAAATACAAACATTAGCCAGGTGTGGTGGTGGGCGCCTGTAGTCCCAGCTACTCAGGAGGCTGAGGCAGGAGAATCACTTGAACCCGGGAGGTGGAGCTTGCAGTGAGCGGAGATGGCGCCGCTGCACTCCAGCCTGGGCGACAGAGCGAGACTCCGTCTCAAAAAAAAAAAAGAAAAAAAAAAAAGTGAAGTACTGATACATGCTACAACATGGATGGGCCTCAAAAACACTATGCTCAGTGACAGAAGCCAGACACAAAGGCCCCATATTGTGCAGTTCCCTTGATATGAAATATCCAGAATGGATAAATCCATGGAGACACAAGGGAGACTGTAGACGAGTGGCTCCTGGAGGAGATTGGGAGCGACTGTCTAATGGGTATGGGGACCACCTCTTGGGCCATGACAATGTTCTAGAACCAAACGGATGATTGCACAGCATTGTGAATATACTGAATGTCGGTGCATTGTACACTTTAAGGTGGGTTTTAAAACAGCAAGTTTTATGTCATGTATATTTCACCACCGAAACTAAATGAGGGAGGCATGTGGAATTCCTGGCTGTAGATCACAGAGCCTGAACCTGTGTCATTTAATTACCTGCTGTTTTTTCCTGTTTTTCTTTTCTTTAGGAAAAAAACTAGGGTTTACCATAGACAATGGAAAACTCCATAATGTGTCCCTGGGGCAGGGACAAGAGGTGGTGGCTGAGAACGCCCTGGACGTGGCTGCAGAGAAAGGACACTGGGTCATTCTGCAGGTACGAGGGGGCCAGCACTGCAGGGTAAGGGCTCCCCGCACTGAGGTGGCCAATGGGGATGGGCCAGAAGGCCCGGAAGGAAGCAGGATGTGGAGTTTGCATTCAGAAATGTGGGTGGAAATCCTAACACCACTGAAGGAGGAGGCATCCCCAGTGTCGGCTCTGCTGGGGTCAGCTGGGTGGTGTGGCGCGCCATGACTGCCCAGAGGAAAGCGTGGATTCTTCAACGGTGAGAGGGAAGCTGGGCTTTATACGAGAGTACCCCAAACAGAGATTATTTAAACAACAAATGGTTGGGCACGGTGGCTCACACCTGTAGGCCCAGCACTTTGGGAGGCCAAGGCAGGCGGATCACCTGAGGTCAGGAGTTTGAGACCAGCCTGACCAACATGGCGAAACCCTGTCTCTACTAAAAATACAAAAATTAGCCAAGTGTGCTGGCACATGCCTGTAACCTCAACTTCTTGGGAGGCTGAGGCAGGAAAATCGCTTGAACCCGGGGAGGCAGAGGTTGCAGTGTGCCAAGAGTGCACCACTGCACTCCAGCCCGGGCGACAGAGCGAGACTTCATCTCAAAAAAATAAAAAAAAAAAGACAAGTGCTGGGTTGACAAAAGCATCCCTCCTCCTCCTCCTCCTCACTTGGGGCAGGCAGCAAAGCCCAGAGCGCCCAGGAGATGCTCTCTGCACATTTGGTTCAACCCTAGCACGACCACCCTTCCTCAGCCCTGGAGCCCATCCAAGACCCCTCCTCACTACCGCTTGTCCTCGAGCGCCTCTGGGCCTGCCCCAGCTTCCATGAGTCTTACAGTGTGTGTCGACCTCAATCCACAGGGCTAAGCCTGGCCCCGGTGGGAAGCCCTCAGCTTCAAGAGGAGGGGTGGGGACCACAGAATCTCAGCCTTATGCCAGGGAGGACACAAAGGACTCACCGTAAGGCTGGAGGTTTCCAATTCATTGAACACAAAAATAGATTCTGGGGCCTCAGTTGCTTCGCCGAAGACATCCTGGCATGCCCAGCACCTGGTTAGGGTGGACAGGTGAGGGGTGGGGCAGTGCCAGCACCAGGCAAGTGTGGGGTGCTGGCAGAAGAGCCCTGCCCTCACCAGGGAACATAGCCACGTGCCAGTCTCTCCTCGTGGGCCAGGAGCTGGGCAAAGTGTGTAACCACCCTCTGGTCTTGGCTGCAGAATATCCACCTGGTGGCCCGGTGGCTGGGGACACTGGACAAGAAGCTGGAGCGCTACAGCATGGGCAGCCATGAGGACTACCGGGTGTTCATCAGCGCGGAGCCTGCCCCCAGCCCCGAGACCCACATCATCCCCCAGGGCATCCTGGAGAATGCCATCAAGATCACCAACGAGCCCCCCACGGGCATGCACGCCAACTTGCACAAGGCCCTGGACCTGTTCACCCAGGTAGGGCCACGCCTGCTCGGGCTGCCTCCCCATCCCATGCCACGGCCTGGCATCCATCCCTTGGGGCCCTGAGGACCACTGAGGACCGCTCTGAACTCTGGGGACACCTCCCCTCTGGGTTTCCCCTGTCCACACACCCCTCGCAGTCAAAATCAATGTATTTCTAAAAGACGGAAAAATGCAAATAATGTAAGGTGCTCTGGCACTATTTATTACTTAAAGCTTCAGATGCAGAAACACATAGTTTTTAATCGGTTCTATGAACCTGCAAATGAGGGCTGGTAGATGCTGTCCATTGTGTTTGAAGAGCGTGGAACACGTCATGACTGGTCCTTGGAAATGGGGCCAAGCTCCGTGGGGGACTCCCTGGAGGTCGGTCAGCTTTCCTGGGAGTACAGAGCCCCACTGCTGGAGGCAATGGGCAACCAGGGAAGATGGGGATGCTGTACTTGCTGAGGCTCTGGATCCGTGACCAGGTTTCCTTGCCTTCAGCCCCCCTCTGACCCACCATCAGCAGGAACAGCTGGCAAAACACAGCTAGCTAGGGAGCCCGGTCCCTCCTCTGCTAACACAGCTAGCTAGGGAGCCCGGTCCCTCCTCTGCTAACACAGCTAGCTAGGGAGCCCGGTCCCTCCTCTGCTAACACAGCTAGCTAGGGAGCCCGGTCCCTCCTCTGCTAACACAGCTAGCTAGGGAGCCCGGTCCCTCCTCTGCTAACACAGCTAGCTAGGGAGCCCGGTCCCTCCTCTGCTAACACAGCTAGCTAGGGAGCCCGGTCCCTCCTCTGCTAACACAGCTAGCTAGGGAGCCCGGTCCCTCCTCTGCTAACAGCTGTAGTGGCTGCTGGTTGCCTCCAGGACAGAGGGTGAGGGCCTGCCTGGCACCTGGGGCTCGAGGACCCTCCTTGGCTGGGATCCCACTTCTGCATCTGCCTGGGGTCTGTCCTCACCTGACTCTTCCCTCACAGACCTCAAGGCTTCCCCCAAATGCAGCCTTCTTCACAGCCTTCCTGGCCACTTGTTTTTTTGGAGATGGAGTCTCACTCTGTCACCCAGGCTGGAGTGCAATGGTGTAATCTCGGCTCACTGCAACCTCTGCCTCCCGGGTTCAAGCAATTCTTGTGCCTCAGACTCCCGAGTAGCTGGGATTACAGGCATGCACCACCACACCCAGCTAATATTCTGGATTTTTGGTAGAGATGAGATTTCGCTATGTTGGCCAGGCTGGTCTCAAACTCCTGACCTCAGGTATCCACCTGCCTCAGGCTCCCAAATCTTGGCCACTCTTGTCCTCGGGGGTGCTCCTGCCTGCAGGTCCTCATGTCGATATTTCTCCTTTTGGCACCTCAGCATTTTCTCTGTCTAGAACTTTTTGTGTGCACAAACTTGATCTCCCAAGTGGAGCCTAGAACTTTTTTGAGGTTTGACACCCTATTTTTTTGGAGACGGAGTTTCGCTCTTATTGCCCAGGCTGGAGTGCAAGGGCACAACCTCGGCTGACTGCCACCTCTGCCTCCTGGGTTCAAGTGATTCTGCTGCCTCAGCCTCCCAAGTAGCTGGGATTACAGACACCCACCACCACTCCTGGCTAGTTTTTTGTATTTTTAGTAGAGATGGGGTTTCACCATGTTGGCCACGCTGGCCTTAAACTCCTGACCTCAGGTGATCCACCCACCTCGGCCTCCCAAATAGCTGGGATTACAGGCGCGAGCCACCACGCCCGGCCAACACCCTGTATTATTCTATAACACTTAACAAAGATCTACTTATGGGGTGTATCGGTCCATGAATGCGTGGCTTCCATGCCTGATACATTTTTAAAAACTACTTATATGGAAATATCAGAGTCACCCATTAACAATTCCCAACCAGCTTTTAAAGGACACACCCTTGTCAAAGTGTGAAAGTAAAAGAAAAAGCAGAAAAACAAATGTTTAAAATTGGTCCCCCGTTCTATTAACCAATCAATCAATACCACACACCTCCTGCCTTGGCCTGCACCCCGCTGAGGGGCGCGAGGATACATTCTGGAAGCAGCACCCTAGTGTGATGAGTGCGTGGGGTACACACGGTGCTATGGGGCCATGCAGCTCACAGCAGCCCTGAGGTCAGCACCGGTCCTGGAACGGTTTCTGCCAGCCTGTATGAGATCAGCGCAGAAATCCAGGAGGCACTCAACAAACTCTGCAGCGACCCGATACTTGTGAATCCAAGCACAGGGGCAGTTCTTCCTTTGGTATTTCATTTTATTGTATTTTGCAAAGTGTCAGTCAGCGACAGACAGGGATCGGGGCACTGAGGCAGGGACTGGGCCTTCACTTCCAGCCAGCATGGAGCCCTGCCAGCCAGCACACGGGAGTGGCACCTCATCCCATCTCTGGCTGGGGAGGTGGGTGGCCAGGGAGTGACAGCTGAGACCTGTGGGTAAGGAGACCCTTCACAAGTTCAGGGACCACTTGCCTCGGAGGGGCTGTGGGCCTCTGAAAACAAGGGCCCACAGGAAGAAGCGGTGGTGGGTGGAACCTGTATGTCCACGATGCCCCAGACCTGAGTGTGGGCAGGCTGGTGAAAAGCACCGGATCGGATGGACTCTGGAGGATGGATGGACGGTGACACCCGCCAGGCCTTCCCTTGTCCTTGGGGGCTGGTGAGTCTCCCATTGGCTGGTGTCACTCTGGCTCTCCAAGTGTTCACTGCCAGCGCCCTCCCCAGGGAGTTGAGGTCTGAAAGGGACTGGCCAGGCCAGTCTCCTGGGCCCATCGTCTCCATCCCAGGCAGCCAGGAGGGGACACTCGAGTGATGGAACCCCAGCTGCTCCCCTTCTTGTCCATGTTGCCAGAGGGGCCTGTGCCAGGCTTTCCATGATGCCCAGGACAGGGCCCTGCTCTTGATCCACCCAGTACACTTCCCCTGGCACTTATCTGTCCCTCCCCAGCGGGATCCTCAGCCACTGTGCCTGAAGCCCTCCCCCCACACACAGAGTGCCTGGCCCCAGAGGTGCTCCGTCAGCCGCTGAGTAGAGCAGGTGGAGCACAGCTTGGCTTCCAGAAGCCTCTGTGTGTTCAGGAGTCACTACGTAGCAAAGGTTAATGAGTAAAAGCTCACAAATCCAGAGATGTAGGAGTCACAATTTAGGTTCAGTTTTCCCTTCCCTGGAGCCAGATAAAGGGTTTGAGAAGCGACCCCATCCCATCCCCCATCCTGATGGAACTTTACCAGTTGTTTTTAGAGTTTGGGATACTGTGCATAAGTGATGAGGAATGTTGATAATTACAAAGGAACATTATTTCGTATTAAAGTAGTCCCGAAATGTCCAGGATTTGGGAAGATCTTGTTAGGAAGCAGTATCAATAATTCAACTTGTAGTAAGTACTTAAAAGGGATAAAATTGCATTTCTGAAAGAAACAAGAAGATCGTACTCAGCCATGACAGCCCAGCTTTCCCTGCAGCTGGTCTGATGGAGACCCGCTCAGCCCACAGCTTTGTCCCCCTCCACCGCCCCCACCCTAGCAAAGCATCTGGCAAGGGCTGGACGTCCGCTGGTCACCCTCAGGGGCATTTCTGTGTAAACTTCTCCCTCTCCCTAATACCTGACCGGAGCGTGTGCCCCACAGGACACCCTGGAGATGTGCGCCAAGGAGATGGAGTTCAAGTGCATCCTCTTCGCCCTGTGCTACTTCCACGCTGTGGTGGCAGAGAGGCGCAAGTTCGGCACCCAGGGCTGGAACCGGTCGTACCCCTTCAACAACGGGGACCTCACCATCTCCATCAACGTGCTCTACAACTACCTGGAGGCCAACCCCAAGGTGAGGGGCTGAGTGTGCCCTGTACTTGGACATAACCCTCCCTCTTTCCCACCTTTCCTCCCTCCCTCCTCCCCTCCCTCCTTCCTTCCCTCCCTTTCCTTTTGGTCTTTGTCTTAGGCTTAAAAGACATCAAGTAGGTTTCACAAACCAAAGAGAACTTGAAAGGCAGCACCATCTGTGATCTCTCCAGCCTGCTGTAATTACGATGGTCCAGTCCTTTGCCCCCACCTCCTGCAGGAGCCGGCTTTTGGACAGCTCTTCTGCTTGTTAGCACACTCCACGCTACCTGCCCCTCTTGCACCTGGATGAGGATTCCCCCAGAATCCTGGCACCACAGGGTGTGAGCTGGGACTCAGTGGGGAGGACAAGCAGGGCTTCCCGGGCTGCAGGCCTCACCACGGCTCTGTCAGTGTCTGGAGAGAACCCAGGTTTGGAGCAAGAGGGGCAAAAAACCTCCCCGGATAGAAGGGAGTGCTGTGTCCATTATGAGAATGCATAAAGGTGCATGTAGACTGCCACAGAGGACTGAGTAGAAAGCCGCACGTCCTCCGGAAACGGTCTGCAGCAGGAGGCACAGCAGGTCGGGGCACAGAGCAAGGTGCACAGCAGAGAGGGCACAGGTTTGGGACCAGATGGTAGCGTATGAATCCCAGACCTGCTACTCGCTGGAGGGGGCCCTCTGTATTCAGCACGTACCCTGCTAGGCCCTGCAGCCCCATCTACGGTCTCCTAAGGCTTGGCCACCCCATCCATAAACTGGAGACAGCGGAAGTGCTCACCACGCACGGTTCTTACGAAGCTTTGACTCAGGCTAAGCCTGGTACAGGCCCAGGAGCCCCTCGCCCAGAAGGCAGAGGGTGGTGCACACCCCTATAAACCCTGGGTCCTCCTCCTCACTCTCGGCCTCCAAATCAATAGCGACATGGACCCTGGGTCTGAGAGAGCAAGGTCCGGGCACCCTCTTACAGACTGGGAGGGGGATGGGAAGAAAGCTGCACTCAGCTGCCCAGGAGGGCTGCTGCCTACGTGGGGCCTCCGGGTTAGAGGACTCCCAGGGCCTGGGTGTGACGTGGTGAGAAACGGTGCTGGCACCGGGGTGGAGGGGGGGGGCCACGTTTGAAGTCTGCTCTGCTACTCATTCACTGAGACCTCCAGCAAGTCAATGGACTGCTAAGGCTGCTTCCTCATGGGCCTCCACCTCATGGGCCTCCACCTCAGGGCCTGGGGGTTCAATGAGGGAAGCCTGGCCTGGCAATGCCAGTCTCAGGAACCCCCTTCCTTTTTTCCATCTCCTTGTAATAAAGCTCAAGACCTGGGCCACTAAGCCCCAGGCACGCACGGCACACGTGCTCCCAGTGGGTGTCCTGAGAAGGCCCCCAGGAGGTGACCTCTGATGTCAAGCACCTGGTCTGGGAGACTGTGACAGAGCCTCCTCACCAAGACTGGGGGACGATGGCCTCCCAGGATCGCTGCTGGTGAAGGCTGGACCTGGAACTTGGTATGCTTAGTTCCCTGGGAGGCACACCAGCCCTGGAGTAGCAGGGAGCAGAACTGGGCCGGGACTTGGCTCCCTGTGCTCCCTGGCAGTGGGCCACCATGGGCCATAGACGCCACTGGGGGAAGGCAGCCTCTGTCTGCCGGTCGATGGGGCAGGGTGCCGGCAGGACATTTCACCCAGAACAAGACCCGGATCTGAAAACACTCCCAGAGGCACCCAAGATGTTCAAAGGGACTTTCAGCACGGAGAGATGGCCAAACCACGCAGAGACTAGTTTGGGAGAAACAGTCTGGCTAGAATTTTTTTTTTTAATTTATTTTTATTTATTTATTTATTTATTTATTTATTTATTTATTTATTTGAGACAGGGCCTCACAGTTAACTGGGGCAGGAGTGCAGTGGCACAATCACAGCTCACTGCAGCCTTAACCTCCTGGGCTCAGGTGATCCTCCCACCCCAGCCTCTCAAGTAGCTGGGACTACAGCGGCCACAATGCCAGGTTTTTTTTGTTTTTGTCTTTTTGTTTTGTTTTGTTCTGTAAAGACGGGGTTTTACCATGTTGCCTAAGCTGGTCTCAAACTCCTGGGCTCAAGTCATCCGCCCACCTCGGCCTCCCAAGGTGCTAGGATTACAGGCGTGAGCCACCGCACCTGGCCAGGTGAGGATTTTCAAGACATTTCCTTAGCCGTTGCCCACTGACACACGCTGGGCAGCTTCTCAGCTGCTGAGAAGCCGCGCGAGTACCATGTACGTCAGCGGCTGCCACATCCTGAGGAGCTGTGTCCTGATGTGGCCTGCGCTGGCCAACCTTCTCTCTGTCCTCAGGCCTCCCTCCCCTTCCACAGACTCCCCACCGGCTCCCATATTCCCTTCACGGCACAGGTCATGCTACACGCTGAGTGACCACCGGGAATGATGTCATCTGTGTCCATGGCCTGTTCAGCCTTCTGGGCTCTGAGGAAATAGATCAGGGATTCCCATGCGAACGGAACACAAAAGTCTGCTGGAACGTTGCTTTGAAACACAGAGCAACCTGCAGGGACTCCCAGGGAGGGGCCTGAGAGCTACAGCTCCCCCAGGAGTCTCTGGGGGGTTCCCTCAGCAGGTACGGGAAATGCAGACAGCACTCACCCCCGCCCCCTGCGGGAAGCAACCCTCCTGAGGAGTGTGTGGGGCCAGGAGGGAGAGAGGGGCACAGGTCTCCCTGCCTCTCGGGAGACACAGACACTGCCTCCAAAGCTGCTAAGCAAGATGCAGGAAAAGCAGCCTGCATACAGTTGTGATGACCAGATAGAGAAGGTTGTAAGTCGCTAATGATAATTTGGAAAACATTAATGTTTTGAGTAAAAATCATGAGACTAAGCTGAGTGCAGTGGCCCAAGCCTGTAATCCCAGCACTGTGGGAGGCCGAGGCAGGAGGACTGCTTGAGCCCAGGAGTTCAAGACCAGCCTGGCCAACACAGCAAGACCCTGTCTCTACAAAAAATAAAAAAATTAGTCTCGCATGGTGGTGAGTGACTGTAGGCCCAGCTACTTGGGAGGCTGAAGTGGGAGGATCGCTTGAACCCAGGAGATCAAGGCTGCAGTGAGCCATGTTTGTACCACTGCACTCCAGCCTGGGACGTGGAACAAGACCCTGTCTAAAAAACATATACATATGGGCTGGGCACAGTGGCTCACACCTGTAATCCCAGAACTTTGGGAGGCTGAGGCAGGCAGATCCCCTGAGGTCAGGAGTTTGAGACCAGCCTGGCCAACACAGCGAAATCTCATCTCTACTAAAAATCCAAAATATCAGCTGGCTATGGTGGTGTGCACCTGTAATCCCAGCTACTCAGGAGGCTGAGGCAGGAGAATTGCTTGAACCCAGGAGGCAGAAGTTTCAGTGAGCAGACTGTGCCATTGCACTCCAGCCTGGGCAACAGAGCGAGACTCCATCTCAAAAATAAGCAACCTAAAAAATATATACATATGTATATAAATTGATGAGACCAGATGATTGATTCATCAACTGATTCTTATTCAATGAACTCTCACTGGTATTTGATGACAGCTCTTCCGGCCAGCGCACAGTGGAAGTGATGTTATGAAAACATCTGCCTCGCCCTTCAGGAGCTGCAAACTTCAGGGAAAGAACAGGTGTGCAGAAGCGGGGAGAAGCTGACTGTGAGCAGCAGGATTTCACATGCTGGGTACCAAAGAAGAATCAATTATCTTATTTTTATCCCAATTACATGTTGGAATGATCTCTTTTAAAGTGCCTGCCACAAAATTTAAAATGACACATGTGGCCTCAACCCGTGGCTCCCACCGTCCTTCTGCTGAACTGCGCTGTGCAGGAGAAAGAGGCTCCAAAACGGGCACATGGAGGTGGGAAGAACAAGGGCCCGGCTTCGTGGCGAGGCCGCCCATGAGCCAGGCTTTGTAGGAAGAAGAGTGTTCCAGGGCAAAGGTGTGACGTGAGACTGCAAGGAAGCATGAAGGGCAGTGGGAACGGCGGCGGCGGGGTGGGAAGCATGTGGTCGCCTGGCGTGTGCTCTGGTCCACACTGCCGAGTTTGGTCTTCGTTCCCTAAGGCCCGGGCAGCCTAGGTCAGATAAGTCACTTGCTCAAACCCTCTATATGACTGCAAAGACCCTGGAGGCACGGGAGCTACTGGAAGGATGAGAACCAGGAAGGACTCTACTTCCACAGGGTGGAAAGGAGACTCACCAGATGCATCTGAAGACATGACTAACTGGACTTCGTGGCCAAAAGGTTGACGGCACTGGAGTCAATCCTTGAGCCACACAGAATCAAACCACTTGTGTTGAAATTGGACTGTGAAGGGCAGAATCTCGGATGGTAACACAGAGTGGTGGGAGAGGCAGAGGGAGCAAGTTCCGATTCAGCCCTGTGGCCTCTGAGGCACAGTGAGGCACAGCAGAAACACCTGCCCCACGGGAGGTGCAGAGCGCGCCGGCTGTGGAAGCGCTGTCCAAGGTGGAGGGAGGTGCCACACAGCCCCTTGTGAGAGAAGCCAAAGGGGCCGGACACTGGCGTCTGGTGGCGCGGGATGGAAAGAAAGGTGGCCCTGGGGCTTGGTGACCCTGAAGGTAAATGGCCAGGAGGCTGACCTGGAGGGCGAGAAGGACGCAGGACCGAAGACTGGGTTCCCACGCCCTGCCTGCCTGAGCCTGACCCTCTCATGGCAGAGAAGGGGCACAGAGGCACCTTCCCCTACCCGCCTGTCATCCTTCCTCAGGTGCCCTGGGACGATCTTCGCTACCTTTTTGGTGAAATCATGTATGGCGGCCACATCACAGACGACTGGGACCGTCGGCTGTGCAGGACCTACCTGGCTGAATACATCCGGACGGAGATGCTGGAAGGAGACGTCCTGCTGGCCCCCGGCTTTCAGATCCCCCCCAACCTGGACTACAAGGTAAGGATGACAAGTTAAACAGGAGCTCAACGTAATGAAGGCTCGTGCCTCCCGGTGAGAGCCTGCCAGCACAAATGGAGTATCAATAATTGAGCAAGAACCCAGGCAACCAAAATAAGAGAGGATGAGAAATGCGTCTCGCTTGGAAGAAGCACAAGGCTAATACAAACAACCTTTTTTTTTTTTTTTTTTTTTAAGAAAGAAATGCAGCCTCGGGGAAGGGGGAATGGAATTTTCCTTTATGTCGCTGGGAGCACAGGGGGCAGCCCACAAAGGGGGCTGGGAAACAAGTGGGATCTGTACAGACAGCAAGATGTGGGTGAACGTTCTGGCAAGGAACGCTTAACCAACAGGACATGGGTTTCAGCCTGCACAGCTTTGCCTCTGCTTACAAACTGCCCTCTTTTTCAGGGTTACCACGAATACATCGATGAGAACCTGCCCCCTGAGAGTCCCTATCTGTATGGCCTGCACCCCAACGCAGAGATTGGCTTTCTGACGGTCACCTCAGAGAAGCTGTTCCGCACTGTCCTGGAAATGCAGCCGAAAGAGACGGACTCGGGGGCAGGCACGGGAGTGTCCCGCGAGGAGAAGGCAGGAGCTTTGAAACTGCTCCCAAGCGAGAGGAAGGGGGAGGATCTAGAACTGGGGAGGGGTCACAGGGACTGGCGGCAGTACAGGGGAACTTGCTGGTGAGGTACACTCTGCCCCAGCCTCGGGCTTGGGTATCAGAAACACTGGGGTATGGCCCACAGGCTGGTCAGCAGGTCCTCAGACGTGGCAGCTGCAGGCTTCGGGTGAGCGTACGGGCCCAGACAAAAGGGATCCTTGGGGGTGTGGATGCGGCTCCGAGAGCGTCCCAGCTCTCCACCCTGCAGTCTTCCAGCTTCCCCAGCTGAGCACCAGGAAGGGGACCGACCATTCCCCACCCTGGCCTGGCCAGCACAACAGCAGTAGCAGCTCGCACAGGGCGGCCAGACGCGCAGGCAGGTACTCCAGAGCAGCTGTGGCCACAAGGGCAGGTCCTGTTACTGCTCCAAGGATTAGAAGAGTTCAGGGGATGCCAGTGTTCTGAACAAGTTCTCGCTTGTCTGGGTGGCTCTGTGCTGCCTCCTGCCTCCTGGGTACCTCCACTTTTTTTTTTTTTTTTTTTTTGAGACAGAGTTTTGCTCTCGTTGCCCAGGCTGGAGTGCAATGGCACGATCTCGGCTCACTGCAACCTCCGCCTCCCAGGTTCAAGCGATTCTCCTGGCTCAGCCTCCCAAGTAGCTGGGATTACAGGCGCCTGCCACCACACCTGGCTAATTTTGTATTTGTGGTAGAGACAGTTTCACCATGTTGGCCAGGCTGGTTTTGAACTCCTGGTCTCAGGTGACCATCCCGCCTCGGCCTCCTAAAGTGCTGGGATTACAGGCGTGAGCCACTGCACCTGGCCTGTACTTCTTAATAGAATGTGGAAAAGCTCTATTACGTATTAGCTAAGTACAGGACTTCCCAGCAAAGACTGAATTCTTGATGTGAGACCCTTATTGCTATTAGGTCCAGGACTTTCTCTTAGTCTAATGATTGAAATCAGGAATTGGCTGACAGACGGTGGTGCAGGTGACCACTGCACTGTGTGGGCCACTCCTTAACAGGGTGTGATCAGCATGGTCCCTACAGAAAGCCCACGTAAAGGACAAAGTCACAATCCCTCAACCGCTGGCTATATTTGACCAGAGGCTGGTGCGTGGGAATGAACAAATGAGGCACCAAGCCAGGTGGCCTGAGGCGCTCATGGCCGCGGCTGCAGGGACTTGTCATGAGATCAGAATGCTTGGAGCCGCTGGCCAAGGCTCCCTCCCCTTGTCAAATGTGTGGCTGCACCCACGACCCTGCATTTCTGGCAACTCTACTTGCCTCTTCCCTCCTCTCCAGGACTTAGGGCTGGGAACATTTTGGGCAGGCCCCCTGACCCTGCAGTGGGTGGGGCGGGCTCCTTGCAGTGACAGGGGCTGTCTGGGGACTGGCTTCCAGGTGAAGGCCATGCTGGACGACATCCTGGAGAAGATTCCGGAGACTTTCAACATGGCTGAGATCATGGCAAAGGCAGCGGAAAAGACCCCCTACGTGGTAGTCGCCTTTCAAGAATGTGAAAGAATGAACATCCTGACCAACGAAATGCGCCGTTCGCTGAAGGAGCTGAACCTGGGGCTGAAGGTAAATATGGGTCAGCCAGGCCCCAGGGACGTGGCTGGATGGTGAAACCAGCAGAAACCCAGGCCTCTGGCAACCCAGGCCTAGCACAGGCCCCGGATCAGCATGGTACTGCTCCCTCTCCAGAGCTCTGGCAGTTCCAGAACAAGCCCCAGGAGCTCATCTAGACCGTTCCTTAGCAGGAAGCGCTGGCGCGGCCCTGATGCAGGGCGTCTCCAGAGGCGCAGCACAAAGCCACACTGTGTTGACAACTCATGACACGCACTGGGGCTGGTGCTCTCCCAGGCCCCAGCTCATGGCTCCCCACACCCATCTGTGTGTCTCCTAGGGAGAACTGACCATCACGACCGACATGGAAGATCTGTCCACGGCTCTCTTCTATGACACCGTGCCTGATACGTGGGTGGCCCGGGCCTACCCCTCCATGATGGGCCTGGCGGCCTGGTACGCAGACCTGCTGCTCCGCATCAGGGTAAGTGCCGTTTTCTCTGCGAGGCTTCCTAAGACTCGGGGACCGAGTGCCCAGAGCTCGGCACACCCCACATCCTAGAGCCTGCAGGAGCATGGCCAGGAGGCTCCTGGGGGCCTGTCCTCTGTCAGATCAGGGCCAGAAGGGCCTAGCCCATGCCCCTCCCACGCCCTGACAGTGCAGCCATTTCCTCCCAAAAGAGGAAAACAAGCCAGGCCGCAGAGAGCAGCTTCCATCAGCTCCTCCTCAAGCGACCCTCAAAGGGTAAGCCGTCCTCTATAAGGAGTGAGGCAATGAAGGCAAGAGCCTCTTTGGGCTCCTAAATTATCCACAAACAGGAAGCCATTTTCTTCCTGACCCTTCTCTACCTGTTCCCTTGTTTAAAATGGAGCAAACAGCAGCTGGACATGGTGGTTCACGCCTGTAATCCCAGCACTTTGGGAGACCAAGGCAGGCAGATCACTTGAGGCCAGGAGTTCAAGACCAGCCTGGCCAACATGGCGAAACCCCATGTCTAAAAATACAAAAATAAGCTGGGCATGGTGGCCTGCACCTGTAATCCCAGCTACTCGGGAAGCTGAGGCAGGAGAATTGCTTGAACCCGGGAGGCGGAGGTTGCGTTGAGCCAAGATTGCACCACTGCACTCCAGCCTGGGTGACAGAGCGATACTTCATCTCAAAAAAAAAAAAAAAAGCAGACACCAAAGTTGCATCATGGCGGGTGGCTGGGCTCCATGGCCCCTACTCTGTCCAGCACTTCTAGCTCGCTGGGTGGCCCGTGGAAGGTTCTGGCGTGACCCCTGCTCAGAACGGCCAAGGCCCTGTCGTTCCCATGTCATTCTATGTCCTCTCCTAGCGGCTCGTGTGTCCTTGCAGGAACTCGAGGCCTGGACGACAGACTTTGCCCTGCCCACCACCGTGTGGCTGGCCGGCTTCTTCAACCCCCAGTCGTTCCTCACGGCCATCATGCAGTCCATGGCCAGGAAGAACGAGTGGCCCCTGGACAAGATGTGTTTGTCTGTCGAGGTGACCAAGAAAAACCGAGAGGACATGACCGCTCCCCCGCGAGAGGGCTCCTACGTGTACGGACTCTTCATGGAAGGTAAGGAGGGCTCTTGTCTGTCTGCAGAAGCTTCCAGAGCCAGTGCTACTTGCCAAGACAAGATAAAACTAGCTCTTGGCAAAGACAGGCTGTTCAAGAGCTGTGGGGACAGGCAGGAGAGAGGCGCTCTCAGGGGGCATCAGCCTGCAGGTCAGAGCCATGCTGACCCTAGAGAGAGTTGAGAGGATTCAGGGAATGTGCAGGGGTCTGGAGGAGACCAAAAACACCCCAGTCACCTGGCCTCTGCTTTAATGAAAACAGCAGAGCTTGTGAGAGAGCAGCTCCGACGTGATGAAAAGCGCTGAAAAGCTCAGGCTTTCCCTGCCATGGAGCAGTCAGCCCAGGACAGAAGTGCGTTTTGTGGCTGCACTGAGACTCCAGGTCATGCTGGCTGGCCCAGTCTCACCCACTCCCCAGCTGCTGCGACTCCTGGAGCACAGGGTTCAAGGGAAAAGAGGCTGTTAGAAGTCCGCCCCCACACCACCCCGTCCTCCTACACAGAAGAGGTCAGACAGGACACCGAGGCCGGCCATCTTCTCAGCCCGCCTCTGAGTTGAGCAGCAATGCCACCACCACATACCTGTCCCCTTCAACAGCTGACGTCACCCCGTTACCTGTGGGGTGGCAGGATTGGGCCAGCAACGGCTCAGGCACCCCATTTCCCACACAACCAAAGATAAGCTCTCCATGTTTGTTTATTTTGAGATTTCAGACAGGAAATAAAAACACCATTAAATAGGGCGAGTAGAAATAATAGCAGTCTGGTTAAAGGCAAATAATATTTATATGCACAGATGTATAATTATATTGTGTATGTACACATAGGGCAGACATTACACATGAAGAATCAGGGAACTTTACTCTGTAATTTTTAGCTGGAGTTATGACTTCCTGCCACTGACATTAAGGCTGACAGATGAGGCTCTGAAAATGCCACAGATTTAAACGGATGGAACCCGAGGGCTTTAGCTGAGCTGTTCCTTGTGCCCAGCGAGACGGGGTAGTTACAACATGCAGGCCATCACCTACAAAGGCCTCTGCTTCCAGCTGTGGCAGCTGACCTGAAGCCTTTTGGGGTAGAGCCCAGCTCTGCAGAGGGCGGGGAGTGTGAGGACCCCACCCTTCCTGCCAGCCCCTCCCTCACTTACTGGCAGCACACCTGACCCTCAGCCATACTGTCCCTGCAGGGGCTCGCTGGGACACCCAGACTGGAGTCATCGCTGAAGCGCGGCTGAAAGAGCTGACCCCGGCCATGCCTGTCATCTTCATCAAGGCCATTCCTGTGGACCGCATGGAGACCAAGAACATCTATGAGTGTCCCGTGTACAAAACACGCATCCGCGGCCCCACCTATGTCTGGACCTTTAACTTGAAGACCAAAGAGAAGGCAGCGAAGTGGATCCTGGCAGCCGTGGCGCTGCTCCTACAGGTTTAGCTCGCTGCTGCCTCACAGCCCACACGCCCTGGGGCTGGACCACAACTCAGCCCTTCACCTGTGCACCTGTGACTTATTCTTTACAGGAACTGGTGGTGGTTTTTTGTTCTCTTAAATAATCGAGGTGCTTTGTAACCAAGCACGTCGGAACTAACCCGAGGGTGGAGGTTGGTGTGGAAGAGGCGGGGCAGATTAAAGCCTGTGGAGCCACTCAGCTGTGCCCATCCATTCTGTGCCTGATGGCCACTGTGAGGCCTGGCTCAGGCTGTGGGGAAAGGCCCCAGTTCCCAGCAGCCAGAGGCAAGCATTCCAGGAAGCAAACCCCAAATCCTGACTTCCTGGCGGGGGGGGGTCAGTGGGGTTTGCTTTTAACACGAGCAGCATGTGGGGTGAGGGCTTGGCACTCACACCCTCTGGCCTGATGCTACATGCAAACCATCTGCCAATGAGGGGACAGGGCGTTACCCCACACCAGGAGCTGCCGCCTCCACACAGCGTCTCATCCGCCATTACTCCCCGCTCCCAAAAACAACAGGACCTTTTACAAGTAAGGAAACACACCCAAGCCCCCGCCCCCAGAGTCTAGAAGAACAAGCCGTTCCCACAAGCAAGCCCCGGACCTGTAGGACTCTGTGGCTGTGCTGATGCAGGACACGGCAGTGAGGTGGCCAGGCTAGCTAGGGCAGCAGGGTGCAGGCACAAGGGGAGAGAATTAACTAGCAACCTGGGGGATGAGGGGAGACAGTGGCAAACAAACAGCAGCAAACGTCAGAAAAGATGGATCCCAGGGGGACGAAGACAGGGTCAACATTTTTTTTGAGGGAGAGTTTCACTCTTGTCGCCCAGGCTGGAGTGCAATGACGCAATCTCGGCTCACGTTGCAACCTCCACCTCCCGGGCTCAAGCGATTCTCCTGCCTCAACCTCCCAAGTAGCTGGGGTTACAGGCACCCGCCACCACACCCAGCTAATTTTTTTATTTTTTTTTTTAGTAGAGATGGGGTTTCACCATGTTGGCCAGGCTGGTCTTAAACTCCTAACCTCAGGTGATTCACCGACCTCGGCCTCCCAAAGTGCTGGGATTACAGGTGTGAACCACTTTGCCCAGCCCTCAACATTTCTCAGGCTTCAAAGAAAAGCAGGCCGGTGCAGCAGCTCACGCCTCTAATCCCAGGACGGTAATATTACTTGAGCCCAGGAGTTTAAGACCAGCCTGGGCAACGTGGCAAAATCATCTCTATCAAAAATACAAAAAATTAGCTGGGAATGTTTGTTGTATGTGCCTGTGGTCCCAGCTACTCAGGAGGCTGAGGCAGGAGGGTCGCTTGAGCCCATGAGGTCAAGTACGCAGCGAGGCATGATCATGCCACTCACTCCAGCCTGGGTGACAGAGTGAGACCCTGTCTCAGAAAGGGGAAAAAAGGCAAACAAACACACCCACTAGGAATATGGTTCTAAGTTCAGCTTGATCATCAAGTTTTGTGAAAACATTTTTCCAAGTTTACTCACCTAAATCATGGGTTAAGAAGCATCTAGAAAGTCCAAATTCTGAGGGTAATGATTCACAACAATCTTAGCGCCCAGTAGGGCTATCGGAGGGAAAAGAAAAATCCTCCCCTCCTGGCGCCCAGGGAATCCAGCCCTTTGTGGCTGCAGAGAAGGGAAGCAGTTTCAGCCTCCCCCAGCCTGGCTGGGCCAATACCTCTGCTGGCCAGGAGGGGTCACTGCAGCCCTTCAGGTGAGCAGGGGAGATAAAGCCACCAGGGGCCACCGGGCAACTCACTTCAGTCCCTGGTAATAACCACAAAATGTGAAGTTTTTCCATTTTGCCTTTAGATCCTGAAATAAGAAAGTAATCTATTCCACACATACATATTGTGGGTAGTTGACAAAATTATCTCTAAACTTTCCAAGAAATGATTCGCACTTAAGCTGCACTCCAGCGACGGGGAACACAGGGACTGGAACACGACAGCCCGGCGCACCTAGAAAGCCGGGAGGACTGCGGCGGCCGCCGCCCGCTGCTCCGGCTGCTTTGCAGAGTTAGGGAGGCTTGGTGTGGGGAGCTCCCCAGGGAGAACCTGCCTAGGACAGCCTCGAAGGCCATCAGCAGAGACAGAGGGAGCAGTGTGCGCTGCGGGAACGGCACTGCACATAGATAGATTGCTTAAGCCTGGCTGTGGCACAATGATGTTTACTCTGGTCCCACAGAATCTGGAGGAATGCGAACTCTGTTTACCGAGAGCCTCTCTCCAAACAGAAACCCAGTGCCCCTGCACATTCCTTTGGCTCCTCCAGTCTAATTGTCCCACAGGACACCGTAATAACTAGTTGTTGGAAGGCAAACAAACAGTGTTTTAACTGATGTGCTGCTGTCCAGGGCACTGTGGCCAGGCCGCTCCACCTATCCCCAGCCACTCAAACTGCAGGTCTGCCTGGTGCGGAAGCTGCAGCTGTCCTTGTCTAAGACCAGGTGAGCCCATACAACCTTTCAGACCCCATGAAGTGTGATAGTGACTGCTGCCAGCCCTCGGGAGGGAAAGGCGAGAAGCTGCTTCTAGAGAGGCAAAGGGCAGGGACTAAATCTACTCTCACTCCCCGAAAGGACAGGCTGCCATGCCCTGTAGCCCAGGAAGCTTCTCTCTGTGCAAGGGTCAAGCACCGGAAGATAAAGAGATCAGGCAGTGAGGCCACAAAAGCGGCTCCTGGAGACATTGGGGGATATGGAGAGCTGGCTTTATAAACACACATGATGTGTATTCAAAATCCCCTGCTACTAGGTGACACAAAAATGTTTTAAGTAGATCCAATAAAAATAAAGTTAATTCTTCAAAAAATAAATTGCTAGGGAAAAAACAATCACAAGGTGTAGTCCTTAATTGGACTTCAAGTCAAGTCAAATAATCGAAAAAATTAATTTTAAGGCAAGTGGAATTGTGAACACCATTTAGGTATTTGATGATACTAAGACATTCTTGTTAATTTTTGTTTCAGGAGTGACACTGGTGCTGTTTTGGTTAAGTACACATTTTGGGGGAAGACAGCAGGATATGCACGTTATTTAGAAATACGGACACGTGTGCACATCAGAAGAAACAAGCCAAGAGTGGCTGCCTGGGGGAAGGCGGGGCAGGAAATGGCCGCAGTATTGTTTTACTCTCTACATTTGCACATACTATTCAAATAAAATGAAAAGTAATTAAAATAACTAGGAAAAGCTGCAAGATAAACTACACATTTTTAAAAAATGAGATTTAGCAGAGCACTAAGGTGCCAGGCACTAAGGGAGCCCACGCTGCACACACGAGATGCCGGCACTAGCGCATGTGCCGGCCACATGGGTCCTGGCTCATCTTTGACTCCTCACCGTCCCTTCCCCACAAGCCACCATCCAAAGCAACACAACTACCCACAACATCCAGAACCAGAGAGCAGGGGCCTCGGGAGCCTGACCCCACCCGGAGTGCAGTCCAGGCCCTGAGGGATCCAGGACACAAAAGGTCACTCAGCAAAGACCCCACCTTTAATGGCAGCCACCCCCTGCCCGGACCTCTAGGCGTCAAGACAGACAGTCCAGGGGTACCTCAGGTGACTGGGAGACCCCACTGGTGCCTCTGGTGAAGCGGCAGGCCCCTCCTGGGTGGGCAGAGCAGGTCCTGTTACTCAACTTCCAGAGTCTAGAAGGACGCAGCTCTGTGACCGCAGCACAGGGATGTCAGCGAGGCGTCCAGGCAGCAGCCCACGGTCTGCCTCCACCGACGCCCCACCCTGTGCGCTACAGCCGGCCGGGGCAGCAAGCCAGAGCCACTCTCACGAGCAAACGTGCTCCCCTCCTCCCACGTCTACATCTCCTGCACCAGTGTGCTCAGCTTGGAGGGGCTCAATCTGCCTTTCTGCCCCCTCATCCCTGAGCCCTTGCCCCAGGGCTTCTTCAGGACCCCCCGGGAAGGGAGAGCAGAAGGGGACGACAGGCTGCCACTGCCGACCCCAGCACAGGCGCCTTGGGACTTAGTGGAGTGGGTACCAGATGGAAAGTGAACAGACTGCCTAATTTAGCATCCAGCTTCTAACTTTGAGGACAGCTGCCATACCCCTGAAGATGCTGCTCTGTGTTTAACTGAGAAAGGGATCAAAGAGCCCTCTGGAAGCTCTGGTTGAGTCAGAACCACCACCTGCCCCACCTGTGAACTCTCGGGAAAACCGTGCTGAGAGGTGATGCTAGAGACAGCACCTGTCTGTCCTCAGAAGAAGTTCTTGATCAGTGGAGTCACCATCTTCACCCACAGCTTCACCTGGCGACTCGGCTGCTCGAAGGTGGCAGAGGACACCACACCTGACCTCAGGTAGAGCTGCTCTTGCTCCTGAGGAAGAGGAACAGACAGGAATAGTGAGGAGTCCCCTCCAGCACCACAGCACATGGCCGGCTGGCCCCAGCCCAGCCCCTCAGGCCAGCCCGGAAAACCCTGACTTCCCATGTCTACCTGGCCCAGAGATTCCCAGGGTGCTCTGGTGGCAGGCAAGGCCAGGCCCTACAAGTTGCCACTGTCAAACATTCCTTAGAAAAGCTAAGAAGCCGTGTTCCTAAAGACTTTTAAGGGCTGGGCACAGTGGCTAAAGCCTATAATCCCAACACTTCTGGAGGCCGAGACAGGAGGATCGCTTGAGCTCAGGAGTCTGAGGCCACCCTGGGCAACACAGGGAAGACATCATCTCTATGAAAAAATTCTAAAAATTAGCCGGGTATGGTGGTGTGTGCCTGTAGCCCCAGCAACTTGGGAGGCTGAGGCAGGCAAGGGTTTCAGCCCGGGAGGTCAAAGCTGCATGAGCTGTGATGGTGCCACTGCAATCCAGCCTGGGTGGCAAAGTGAGACCTTGTCTCAAAAAAAAAAACCAAAAGGCTTTTAAGACCAAGACGTGTAAAGGACTCTAAATTTCTTCAATTTAGAGTTGAAGAAATATAACTGGTGGAAAAAATATTTTAAATGTTCACCCTCACTAAACGAGGTAATGCAAATTAAAATGAGGTATTTTTTAAATGAGACACAGTTTTTCTTCTATCAAATTGGCACAAAGCCAATTTGTGCCAATGACATCTGTGATGTCATTATCCCCCACACTGATGAACGCTTAGTGCTGAGGGCAAGGGGGACAAGTCATCCTCTAGAGTGAGCTCTGGCAACAAGTATCAAGAACCTTATAAAGCTCCCTTTGCAAGAGCTTACCACAAGAAAATCACTGTGCGCTAAGATTTTTATATACAGATATTTATCACAATATTTATAACAAGGAAAAACTGGAAACCACCTAAATGTCCAACAGTCAACTTATTAACAACTCATATGACAAACCAGCATTCACCACGAACTTATTAACAACTCATATGACAAACCAGTTTTTGCCACGAGAAGAATGTTGACCTAATCATATGGGAAAGTGCCCAGAATCGGCAGGCAAAGGAAGCTGGACACGAAATACACGCACACGACAGAATCGTCATCTGATGCTTAAAGCTGTGCCTCCATGCGCTGTACACAGAAGGCAGGCAGCCAATCATCACAATGGCTTCAGTGGTTTTCCCTACAGAAAGGGTTAGTTTCTTTCCGTTTTTCTTAATTTTTATAGTGAACACTTGTTAATTTCATATTTAAAAACAGGTTTAAAAACATTTATATATGCGGCCGGGCGCGGTGGCTCACACCTGTAATCCCAGCACTTTGGGAGGCCAAGGTGGGAGGATCACTTGAGGTCAGGAGTTCGAGACCAGCCTGGCCAACGTGATTAAACCCCATCTCTACCAAAAATACAAATATTAGCCGGGCGTGATGGCGTGCACCCATAATCCCAGCTACTCGGGAGGCTGAGGCAGGAGAATCGCTTGAACCTGGGAGGCGGAGGTTACAGTGAGCCGAGATCGCACCACTGCACTCCAGCCTGGACGACAGAACAAGACTCCATTAAAAAAAAAAAAAAAAAAAATTTATATATGCTTTGTCCGAAATGGTGTTTGGGATCTTTGAAAAGCTTCTCTTGTAAGAGTCTACCCTCCAAGTGCTCTCTCCTCAGTGGGGCGCCTGGCAGCGCTCACACAGTCGCACCGCGACTCTAGCCCTCTCTCCTCCACTGAGTCTCCAGCGCTCTCCACCATAATGTCCGGGCCATACCTACATCCACACCGCCGTGAGGACCACAGGTGATGACCACAGAAGCACAGTGCCAACCGCAGGACAGTAGCAGCGGTGGCCTGTGCCACTCAAAGTGGCACACTCCCTGCTCAGGAAGCCGGGAGGGAGGACACAGCCCTGGCAACTCCTCTGCCCCGGGGGGTCAGGAAGGGGTCACCCCACACTCCAGAACCCTACAGAATGTGGCCTTGGCTTTTCCCATCAAGAGCTGGGGAAGGCCAGGCCCCAACTTCATTATCCCCTGCCCCCGTCCCATGCTCAGTGGGCCCCATCGTGGGTCCATGCCACACTCCCAACTGAGCAGCCCCGCAGCGCCACGTGTCACAGACATGGGGCCTCCTAATTGCTGCTGAGGTCCCAATCCCTGGCTGGACGTGCCTGATGGAAGAGCCAGCTCTGGTCTCAGGGGGCTGGTTTGCAGGAGTCTCCACAGACCTGGCTCCAGCTTTGTGTCTTCAAATGAATACCCGGCCAAGATTGCAACTAAATTACCAGAAACACTTAGGTTTCCTCACAGACTCCACAACAGGGATGGAGAAGGAAGTCAGCTGACGAGGTTACGACGCTGTTCGAGGGAGTCTTTCTTGGGTCACAAGTGGTAAACTGTGTTCCCTGAACAAAACCAGGAAGCTTTCAGTGTTTATTGTATGTACTAAGTGGAGGGAGGGGCTTCAGATTCTGATAAAAATATCTCCCCATTCCCAGTGCCCAATGTGACATGAATAGGAGGGCCCCTCCCTGAATTCCCAAGCAGGTCTCCAGAGACAGCTTCAGAGAGCAGGGAGCCCACGGTGGCTGGGGCTTTAGGGACTTTCTGGGTTATGGGGAGGCTAGAGGCTGGGCAGTCCCAGCAGGATTTGGCATCTAGGGACCGGGCACTGTAGGGCTCAGGAGAGCAGCTGCCATCCCAGTATATAAGCATAGGTGGAATTATCTGGAAACATATTTCTGCGTTTCACAGGCAGAGAAATCAGTCTATTCCTAAAGAATGGAAGAGCTACAGTAGCAGACCTACCACCCTCCCACAGGCAAAAGCCCCTGAGATTCAGGTTTGGGAAGAAAAAGAAAATATCCCAAATATGTCATTTGAGAAAGCAGCTGCTAACCACAAGCGGCCCCAGCTTTTCTCAAGATCCAGGATGTGGGTTCACTGCCCTTACTAGGACAGTGGGGGAGGACGGTCAGTACCAGGACCCCAGGCACAGGCCTGGAGGACTTGCTCCCCCAAGCAACTCAGATCCACGCAGAACCCATCCTGGCCCCTGGCCAAAGTCACCAAGGACTCTCTACCGCCCTGGCGCAGAGCTACACTGGAAGTCTCTGCGAACGGCTCTCTGCAATTGAAGCACAAGTCCAGGAAAGCCCGCTGTTGAAAGCTGCAGGCTCAGGTCTTTCCCACTAGCCTGGCTCCAAGGCCAGCTTGTCACCCTATTACTGGAATCTCTCAGCTTGTGGGGGCTTCCTCAGTCATTTGCTGTAAACCTCACTGTAGGAAGAAACCTGAGCAAACCCATTACCCCACTGGCCCACCCAGAGTATGACCGCTTCACTTCCTCTTGCGCCTGTCGTGGTCGTGAAGCCTTTCCTGGCACCAAGGCCCCAATCAGTCAGTCACTGACAAGATTCCCAGGCTGCAGGAGGACAGATCCCAGGGAACACATCAGTGACCATTTCCTCGTCCATCAACAAAGGCTCTGACAATTTTGCAACAGTTATTCCCAAACCCTGGAGCATAAAAGCTTCACAAAGTTACCGTCCGATGCCTCTGGGCTCTGGCCTGCGGCAGTGTTATCTGCATCTCCGGGAATGGAAAAGGGAAGTTGGTGCCTTCCATGGAAAAGTGTTATTGCAAAGGTCATGAATTCATGAGCCCAAGGCACCATTGAGGTCTCAGACAAAAGGGTAACACGCTCCCATTTCAAGTCTATCCACACTGTCGCAGGTCATCAAATAGAGGGTCATCCCGAAGCATTCACCAACTCCTGGTAACCTTCTTTTATCTCCCTCAAAGAGAAAATGGGCTACTATTATCAAAAGAGGGCCGAAACCACTGTTGAACCCTTTTATTTTTTGAGACAGAGTTTCGCTCTTGTTGCCCAGGCTGGAGTGCAATGGCACGATCTTGGCTCACTGCAACCCCTGCTTCCTAGGTTCAAGCGATTCTCCTGCCTCAGCCTCCCGAGTAGCTGGGATTACAGGCACCCGCCACCATGCCCGGCTACTTTCTTGCATTTTTAGTAAAGGTGGGGTTTCACTATGTTGGCCAGGCTGGTCTTGAACTCCTGACCTCAGGCGACCCACCTGCCTCGACCTCCCAAAGTGCTGGGATTACAGGCGTGAGCCACCACACCCAGCCCCAATGCCGAACCTTTAACAGTTGACCCTCTGTCTTAAAAGGGAAAGGTCCCAGGGAGAAAATGGTGGTCTCCCCTAGTGCAGAGAAAGAAAAAGTCCCCAGGACGTGGGGTGCAAAGCGTCTGGGAAGTCACAGACATGATCTTCCAAGGCTCAGCCACCCATCACTGCACTCTTGGAGACCCAGAGTCTTTCTTGCTCTGCTCTGAGTCTCACTCATTGCCTCAGGAAACAGCTCTCAGGGCAGCCCCACAGCACGGGCGAGCCTGGGCCCCCAGCCACACCCTCAGCGCCCTGGGAAATCCCACTTGCTGCGACCAACCTGGTGAAGCTGCTGCTGCAGGGCCTGGTTCTCCGTCACGATCGCAATCTGGGCCTCCAGGTCCCGGTGAACTGACCTGTACCCAAAATTAGGAGAGCCAATCAGCGTGAGACAGGGCAGGCTGCTCCCTGCCAGGTACAGCCAGAGGCCTGCGGGGAAAAGGAAACGTGCAGACAGGAAATGAGCACAGCATCTACCAAAGTCCTCTCCACACGCTGCTGCAATCTAAGAGAAAGGCGGCCCGCCCTGGGTGCCTGGACACGAAGGGCTGCTGCAGAGCGGCGGACAGGCCACACCAGGACTCACTCTTCCACCCCCACCCCGGCGCGGCAGGAAGCAGGGACCCAGGATCAGGGCGCAGCCTCAGCTCAACTGCTGGTCTTTGCTTTCACCATTCACACTGTGGCCTTGTGTCCCAAGCAGGACGAGAAGCAGGCCTTCCCAGAGGGAACATGGTGACGCCACCTGCAGGCCTGCTCTCATACACCCCTGCCCAGCTGCCCACTGAGCCTCTCCCCAGAGAGCTCAGGGCCTCGAACCCCACTCTGAACTGCCTCTGCACATCCAGACCTGCTGACACTGCCTGCTAAGCTCAGAGCCTGCACTGGCCATCCCTTCCTGTGAGCGCTGAAAATCAGCTCACGCGTGCTTCTCAGAAGCAGCCACCTCAGCGCGCAACATGGCAGATGGTGAAGGACAACCACGCGACCCAAGCCAGCAGATGTGGGGTTGTCACGCGGGGTGGCAAAAGTGGCTGTTAAGAACAGGTCTGCCTTGAAGGCTGGCTGCTTTACAGGTCCTGGGTAGGCCGTCTGTGCCCTTCTGACTGAGGAACATGTAGTGAGTCTCCCTGACCCAGCCTCCCTATTTCAAGTTGCTGATGCACCAAAACCCTGTGAGGACAAAGGGGGTCCAGGCCTGGGACCTCTGCCATCACTGCCCACAGGGCCCAGGGACTTCCTGGCTGGAAAAGGCAATGGAGGAGAAAGCTAAAGGGCCCTGTAAGTTTCTGTCACACCCAGAGAACAATATCCCCCTTTTTGCTGGGAAATGAGCCAGTCAGTATTACAGCTGGAGAAAAAGCAGGGCACGGGGTGCCACTGTGTGGCAGGGGGGGCCACACTACGGGGCCATTTCTGTAACAAGGCCACAGGCGTCCTCAGAATACTGACGTGTTACCTGAGATGACAAGCACAGTTTTGCACCCCGTTCCACAACTTCCCGAGGTCCAGGGCCGACTCCCGCAGCCCAGCACCCATCAGAACTACTTCTAAAAAGACTGTTACCAAGACCTAGCATCCCAAGGACACGTGCTGCCTGAGACGCCCTTCCTCCCACAGGGCACCCAGGCTCGGCCTGAGCTCAAGACTTCTCTCCGTGCTGCCCTTCACCGGCACCAAGAATGCTTCCTGCCTGATGTCAGTGTGAGCAGGTGTGAGTGGGGGTGAGAAGGTAATGAGAGTGAGCAGGTGTGAGGGAGGGGGAGCAGGTGTGAGCAAGAGCGAGTGGCTGTGGGCAAGAGCAAGCAGGTGTGATCAAGTTTAAGTGGTGTGAGCAGCTGTGAGTGAGGGCAAGCAGGTGGCCACGGGCTCCTCTGGGGTGCCCTGCACTCATCCCAGCATCCCTGAGTTGCCCCTCCCCATGGGGTGTCAAGTTCTCCCCCACTGACACGCCCCTTTCAAAGGACCCACACGATTGTCATGGGCGAGTCAACACAGTACGTAACATACACCAGGCTCCTAAAATAGAAGACGGTTTCCTAATCTTCACTCAGAGCAAGAGCATTTCCAAGAACATCTTGGGTAAGAGGTGACGAGGCCCTACGCCTGTTCCTGTAATGGGCTCGTCTCCACCCCTCCAAGGGCCACATCAAAGCCACTTGCTGGCCTGTGTGCATTGTGCCATAAACAGTACCGCTCCGCTGGGCCACTGGCCGTGCAGGCCGTTCACAGGACCACAGGTGTGGGCAGGCTGCCCCCTTCCCCTGGCGGCTCTGATCCAGATGGCTCACGCTGCCCAGGTTGGTCCAAGCCGAACAGCACTCGTGGCCCCTCGTACACAGAGCCCCCCTCCCACTCCCTCTTCCCCAGAGCATGGAGCTGGCAAGACAAGGTGCAAGGCAGGCGTCCGCCAGCCTCAGACCTGAGACAGGAGCTTCCTCCCACCTGCCGTTGCTCATTCCAACTTTTCTGATGACAAGATCAGCCTCTTAAAACACTGGGTCTGTTCAGTGTGGCTTGTCCAGCTGGCTCTCCTGAGCCCACTGAGGGAAGAGTGACGGTGATGAGTAGGAAGGCCACACGCCCACATGGGTGACGAGGGTCAGGCTGCTCTGTGTCACGCCACCATGACTCGGTGTCCACCCCACAGCTCCTAGACCACAGAATCTGGTGGGGAAGGTTGGAGGTGCGTGGTTCTACACATGCTTTTTATTTGCCAAATCCACCTAAGCACTGGCTCGGTTCTTTATGAGGCCACCTAGAGGCCAGCGCTGAGGCAGACAGGCCACCTCCAGTGCACAACTTCATCATACGCACAACCGCTTCTCCATCTATTGCTCATTCCTGACCCCAAGATAGACTGTATACGTATCTGTAGACAGTCTCTATGTCTATCTATGTTTCCCATATAGAAAGAATAAGGGTTTTTCAGCAGGTGAGTGCTCAGGATTTGAGAGGTAGCTCACGTTTTCAACGTACCTGAGACTGCCCATCAACTTCCCCGCCAGAATTATTTGCACTGCAATCTTTCTCCATCAGAAAGAAAATAACGACCACAGGCCAGTCTGATGCCCTCTGGGGAGCCCTAAGGAGACAGCATGAGTCAAGCACCTGCCAGGTCCAGAGATGCCACGGGGTGCTGCTGTGAGATGCCCACACCGCAGCATGCCCCACAGGCCAGGGCAGCTGGGAACAATGGTTTTTCAAGATTTCAGCTCACAAGTCAGTTTTAGCCATTGGTCTGTGCCCTGAGGACAACTGGGAAGTTTCCAACGGGGGAAGGGGAATCTAAAAGCCCTTATAGAGGTCAAGGCTGCAGTGAGCTAAGATTACCCCCACTGCACTCCAGCCTGGGCAAGAGAGAAACCCTATCTCAAAAAAAAAAAAAAAAAAAAAAAAGCAGGAGCCCTTTAGTTCTGCTTCATCTCCCTCGCTCTAGGCCTGAGCGGTCTGGAGCTCCGGTCAGACCCGCACCACCAGTCAGGATGTCAGGCTGTGTATACACAGGGCTAAGACTATCAGGCCTGGGACTCGCTGTCGGGAAATCTGTTTCCCAGTCCAAGGCTGTAAACTGGTTATCACGCCCGACTCTTCATCCCAGGGCCTGACCTTTGGGCCTGACATCTTTACTATTCCAGGAACCATCAGATTAGGGAGACTTGCAGCAGGAACGACAGCCTGGGGAGGGAGGAAGCAGCCCTCTGCGGACCAAGTGCTTTTGGGAAGGGACTGACTGCTGGCAGTTCATGGGGCAGAGAGAAATGCTGCAGCCCTGGGTGCCAGAGAGGGCAGGGTGCAGGGGAAGCAGAGGCGGCTGCTACTCCACACTCACTCACTATAAATCAAGTGTCGCGGGGACACCAGAGGAGGACGTGGACTGGAGTTGGGACTGCTGCTGCCTCCCAGCTCTGGGCCTCCTCTTCAGAAAGGACGCCTGCCCCTGCTCTTCTGCACAGTCATACTGCCCCGCGGAAGGCTGATCCAGGCCTCGGCACTCCTGGCCTCCATGGCAGCGCTCCCTCAGCACTCGCACCGTGGCTTCTGAGCCCTTTCCAATAGGCCCTGCCCACCCTCCAATCTCAGTGCCCACCACTCCCAGCGCCCCTGCTGTTCTGCAAGCCCCATGTGGTCGAGGGGGCTCCTCATTTCTCTCCCCTCTGCCAGGACACTCCGGCCCCAGACGGTGGCATGGATGCTCCCTCTTCACTCAGGCCAACTGCCCGAGTGTCTACTCCTCAGAGAGGCCCTCCCTGAGCCCCCTTGTAACAGATCCTGCAGCAGCCTGGAGCCTTCTCTTGCTCTGCTCTTCGTAGCTCGTTCCCTGATATTTGTAGAGACGCATCTGCTTATTATCTGCTTTCCATCAAAGTATAAGCCTTAGGAGGGCAGGGAGTTAGTCTGTCTGGTACCCAGTGATCCAATCCCAATGTCCCGAATGATGCCTGGGACACAGCTGGTATTTGTTAAATATCTGTTTGAATAAAATAAACAAACTGAGAGTAATAATGTCTCTCCCAAAAAAGGTCAAATTAAGTGTAAAAACTCTGACGGCCAGGCGCAGTGGCTCACCCCCGTAATCCCAGGACTTTGGGGGGCCAAGGCGGGCAGATCACAAGGTCAGGAGTTCAAAACCAGCCTGGCCATCATGGTGAAACCCCATCTCTACTAAAAATACAAAAATAAGCTGGGCATTCTGGTGCGTGCCTGTAATCCCAGCTACTGGGGAGGCTGAAGCAGAAGAATGGCTTAAACCCAGGAGGCGGAGGTTGCAGTGAGCCGAGACCATGCCACTGCACTCCAGCCTGGGTGACAGAGCAAGACTCCGTCCCCAAAAAAAAAAAAAAAAAAAAGCTCTGAAGTTTTGGTTTTATTTTATTTTATTTTGAGACAGAGTTTCGTCTTGTCACCCAGGCTGGAGTGCAATGGCGCGATCTTGGCTCACTGCAACCTCCGGCTCCTGGGTTCAAGCGATTCTCCCACCTCAGCCTCCTGAGTAGCTGAGATTACAGGCGGCTGTAACCATGCCCAGCTAATTTTTATATTTTTAGTAGAGACGGGGTTTCACCATGTTGGCCAGGCTGGGTCTCAAACTCCTGACCTCAGGTGATCCACCCGCCTCTGCCTCCCAAAGTGCTGGGATTACAGACGTAAGCCACAACTGCGCCTGGCCTATTTTGTTTTTTTGTTTTGTTTTGTTTTTGAGACGGAGTCTCGCCCACACTGGGGTGCAGTGGCACGAGCTCAGCTCACTGCAACCTCCGTCTCCCAGGTTCAAGTGATTCTCATGCCTCAACCTCCCGAGTAGCCGGGATTACAGACATGCACCACCACACCCGGCTAATTTTTGTATTTTTAGTAGAGACACAGTTTCACTATGTTGGCCAGACTGGTCTCAAACTTCTGGCCTCAGGTGATCCGCCTACCTTGGCCTCCCAAAGTGCTGGGATTATAGGTGTGAGCCACCGCGCCAGGCCTTTGCAGGTCTAAGGCAGAAGTGTATGAACATTTTAAGAGTACATGCATGAACACGTACCCCTCCCTCAAGCGCTCCCACAGTATTCTGCAATAAATCTCACAGGGTTCTCAAGACTCCAGTAAAAACACGGAGGGGACAGAAGACATCACAGACTTATCCTTACAGGATAAGCGCTCGCCTGCTCTGACATTAGTACAGCTCTGAGAAACTGTAAGGGCCCACAGGCTGGTGTGTGTGCTCAGCCTGAAGCGAGCAATTTGCACGGGCACAGCACCCCTACCACACCCACTGGGTGCCCAGGGGAGAGCCGCCCCACGTGTGGCCTAGGCAAACAGGGTGGGGCTGCCCGCCTCTCACCATCAGTTCACCTTTGGGCAGAACGCCAATTGGCCTATCAGGAAGGCAATAAAAATAGTGACATTCTCACAACCATTAACAGATTTCCCTGTCAGCGTGAGCCAGAAATCTCTTAATCCAACACCTGCTCCGCCCTAGCCACCCACATTGTGTTGTTAGTGCTAGAATACTGCGTCCAGAAGAAATGGAAGTCAGCATGTTAAAACTCACTTTCTGATCTTCCTCATGAAATGCACGCCGGAGGGCAGAGCCCATGTCCCAGCAGATGGACACAGCCTGGCTCAGCACAGCGTGGTTCCTGCCTGAATGTGATAATGGGATGGGCACCACTCACTCTGTCCCTCACCTCCATGGAGCAGAAAGATGAAGAGAGACATAAGAACTAGCTTGACACGGTTCATACTCAGCCTCCCCTGCACTGCCTCTCGAGACCTCGAAGCGAGCTTACTGGCAACCCAGCAGATACCACACTTTCAACGGCTGACAAGGCCGGGCTGCTCCTGCCTGTACCCCACCCCCGATCAGGACCAGGCTTGGGAAGGAAAGCTCAGCACCCATCCAGATGTGTCTGCGGCAGCACGAGGCACTTCCCGTTAAGAGTCCAAATTCTACCCCCAGCTCCCAGAACCTTGTCCCACCACACCTACTGGGCGAGGAGCGAGGGCCAGGCAACAGGAAACTGACAACCATGAATCAGAGGAACTGCCACCTGCCTGAGATCCAACCCAGATGCCCACTCAGCCCCACCTCCCAAAGCCAAGGCGATGCAGGTGAAGCGGCCTGGCAGCACCTTCCTTCACGACCGAATCAGCGCAACAGAACTACAGGGAGCAAGGCCAGAGACACAGCACCAAGGGATCCAAGACCCCCACCCCACTCCCTTCTGCCAATCTATTCGCTCAGGGACGCGCAGCAGCCCTCGGCCCCCAGCGTGATTTCAACCTCCACGCGCCCCACCAGGGTGCCTCACCTGGCCTAGGAACCATACGGTTATTTTACAGAAAGTCAAACATCAGCCCTGTTCCCCGTGTCCTCCTGACAATCTAGAGCCATCCCCCGACTGCACAGGAAGGAGGTTAAGCCAGGCCCCTCAGCTGTGGCCACAGGTAAATGTGGACTCAGAACCAGGCTTCTAGACTTCAAGTCTAGTAATCCCTATGCCAAATCACACTTGCATGGCTTCTCCTGAGTATTCTGAATAGGCACCCTTTACAAAAATCCAAATAAGAATGAAATAGATAAACCATATTGCAAAAGAAGTCTCTAGTGCATGCCTTTAAATAGTTGAATGTTCCTCTGGTTCTTAGAAACAGCTCAATTTATTGAAATGTGATAGAGATACATGATAGACTGATTGATTGATAGATAAAATATGTTAAGAAATCAGCATAGTATGCAAAAGAGGTGTATCAGGCTGTTGAACGATCGGCAAATGGTTATCACACAAGAATCTTTCCAACAAGGCATCTAAGCAACTGCCAGACAGTCCTGGCAATACTTGACAACACAGAAAACCCTAAAGAATAAAGGCCAGCCCTCTGAATTTTCTGTCACCAGACTGCACTGAAATCCACTGGCAGCTGCTGAGCCACGGGGTCATTTCACATGAGAAGGTGCCTCTTCCCCCCACGCTGCTCTTCCTTGCATCACCACACTCATGGGGCCACCAGCAAGTTCAACACAGTCACTCCGTGAAGCCTCTTGTTGCCTGGCTCCCAGAGAGTGCCGTGCTGACAGCAGAGTGCTGTCTGAGGGGCAAGGATCTAGAATCCACAGAGTCCTGGCTACCTGTCTCTGCCCAAGGGCTTCTGGGAGCAGGAGGAGCTGAGATCAGCCCAGGCCTGTCCTACAGGACCTGAGTAAGGGAGTGGAGGTATCAGTGCATAGCCACCGGCAGGAATTTTCTGGGGCCCAAACACAGACACACCCAAGGAGGCACAGAGCCTGTACCCAGCAAGTGCCGTGCAAAGGGCAGACAGTCAGGAAATGAATGGTCCACTGGGCCAGCCATCGAAATCCACAAGCACCCTGCGGCTGCCCACTCATCTCTCACCTGACACACGCTGCCCTGGAGGAAGTGACCATCAAAAGATGGGCCTGAAGAGGTGCTGACTTAAGATCCCACTGGGGACACAACCACTGAGCAGGGAAGGACCCTCGCCTCTCACTTCAGCATCAAGTGACCTCTGACCTCTGGTTCCTGGCTTTAGGGTGAAGCCCCTCTGCTCAGCAGCAGCCCCCTCCACGTACCATCCATCCCTCACCCACCTCTGCCAACTCTCCCCCAATCCCATCCCCCACATGGGCACGTGCCCTAGGATCCAGCTGTAAGATCATCCCCAATTTCCCACTCATCCAGCACCCCTGGGTTGCAGGGCACCCCCCGCCCCGACCCAACACCACCCGCACCAGGGCAGGAGAGAGGGAGTGGCAGAAGCACATCAGTCCGGGAAAAGGCAAGACGCACCGGAAAAGCAGGTTGGGTGTTTCTGTTTCAGCGGTAACTGGGGAGTCAGCTCACGTTTATCAAAGCCACTTCAGGGAAATAACCCGTGGCAGAGTCAGAAGCCACAGGCCAGGAGCCTCCCACCCTCCAGGCTGAGTTAAGGGGCCTCCATCGTTCCAGCACAGTGCAGTTGAGGAGAGCGACGCGTAGCCACTCCTCTGCACCTCTCCAGCACACGACAGTGTGGGTCTGAGGCCTCCGCAAAGGTCAAAGCTGCCCCACTGGCCAACTCTTTCAATACCCCATCCCTGGGTACTGCTGTTATTCCCAGAAGTAACGCCAATCCAAAAATACTTTCCACATCCGCCACGGGCTGGGGCCACCTGCCCTGAGACACTGACCACCAGCCTGGTTCAGCCACAACACATGCCAGGATGGGCCCTGCAGGACAGTGTGGCAGTCACTTCCCGCACCAAACAATGCCACCTGCCTAGACAGGCCTGTGGGCCTCAAAGCAGCACGTGGGATGCCCTGGACATGCCAGAAGCTTCCCATTCCAAGCTGGGACAGTGGTTCTTAAGGCTAGGCTAGGCATCAGAATCTCCTAGGGGCGTTTTTTAAACACCATGGTGGGTTCAATCCCCACAGAGCTGGATGAAGGTCTAGGGGAACCTGGGCTTCAGTATTTTTTTTTCTTTTTTTGAGACAGAGTCTCGCTCTGTTGCCCAGGCTGGAATGCAGTGGCACGATCTCAGCTCACTGCAAGCTCCACCTCCCGGGTTCACGCCATTCTCCTGCCTCAGCCTCCCAAGTAGCTGGGACTACAGGCGCCCGCCACCACGCCCGGCTAATTTTTTCTATTTTTTTAGTAGAAACAGGGTTTCACCGTGGTAGCCAGGATGGTCTGGATCTCCTGACCTCATGATCTGCCTGCCTCAGCCTCCCAAAGTGCTGGGATTACAGGTGTGAGCCACCATGCCTGGCCGGCTTCAGTATTTCTTACAACGCATCCCCCAGTTGAAAAACATTGGTTTAAAGAAAACAAAAACAAAAACAAACCACCTGAGCACCGGAAGATGCCTCGAGTCTCAACAACACAGCTGTGTGCCTACAGCAGTCCACAGCCTAGATTCCCCATCCATGGAGGCCCCCCACTCACTCAGCTCTTCCGAAAGCCACTAGGACCAGGACAAGAGAAGGAGCAAAACAGGCCTCTGGACTGCCCAGGGAGAAGCCAGAAAAGCCATGGGATGTACTCATGGTGCAGGGGCCTCCAGGCATCATTTCCCCTTCTCTAGACAGACTAGCCCCAGGATTGGGGGTCCCCAGTGTCAGAAAGGAGTTATGGTCCCGCTGCTAGAGGCGGGCACCCCCCCAGCATTAAGAGGCCATGCAGTAAGCCCACTGCTAAGCACAAGGTTTCCAGCATGTTGTACCCATGTCTTGGAGAGCTGCCCCTGGGATTCTGCCCCATTTCGGCTGCTCCGCCAGATGCCTGAGAGGGATAAACATGCATTGCAGAGTGTGACCCTCTTCCTACCACCCCCACCAGCAAGACTGTGCACAGAGCCTCCATTTCCTCAGCTATGGGGAAAAAAGGCAGACATTGGCATATAGGGAAAAAAACAATAGCAATAGTGAGGAAAAGACAGGAAAACTGGGCTGCTGATGCCAAAACAAATGATCCCTAATGAATCTTCTTTCTCCCTGAGAAAGGCATTGCCAGCCGGGCGCAGTGGCTCACGCCTGTAATCCCAGCACTGTGGAAGGCCGAGACAAGTGGCTCACAAGGTCAGGCATTCGAGACCAGCCTGGCCAACATGGTGGAACCCCATCTCTACTAAAAATACAAAAATTAGCCAGGTGTAATGGTGCATGCCTGTAATCTCAGCTACTAGGGAGGCTGAGGCACAAGAATCATTTGAACCCGGGAGGCGGAGGTAGCAGTGAGCCGAGATCGTGCCACTGCACTCCAGCCTGGGCAACAGAGCAAGACTCTGTCTCAAAAAAAAAAAAAAAGTTGCCAACAAGCAGGAACTCTGACAATCAAGACGAGGCTAAGGGCCGGGCGTGGTGGCTCACGCCTGTAATCTCAGCACTTTGGGAGGCCACGGCGGGTGGATCACCTCAAGTCAGGAGTTCAAGGCCAGCCTGACCAACATGGAGAAACCCAATCTCTACTAAAAATAAAAAATTAGTCAGGCGTGGTGGTACAGGCCTGTAATCCCAGCTACTCGGAAGGCTGAGGCAGGAGAATCGCTTGAACCCAGGAGGAGGAGGTTGCAGTGAGCCAAGATCGCACCATTTCACTCCAGCCTGAGGGACAAGAGTGACACTCCATCTCACGGCTAAGGCATGTTCCTCTCCATCTCTTAGGAGAGGTTATGTCACCACATCTTTACGACAGCCACCAAATAATGTGACCATATACAGTCTTTGATGCATAAAAGAGACGGATTTTACACAACTGAAATTCACTTCTTGGGAGGCAAGGCAGGCAGACCACTTGAGCTCCGGAGTTCAAAACCAGCCTGGGCAACATGGTAAAATCCCATCTCTACAAAAATACGAAAATTAGCCAGACATGGTGGCACGCGCCTGTAGTCCCAGCTACTCAGGAGGCTAAGGTGGGAGGACTGCTTGAACCGGGAAGTGGAGGTTGCGGTGAACTGAGATCATGCTACTGCAGTCCAGCCTGGGAAACAGAGCAAGACTGTCACACACACACACACAAAATTCCCTTGAGGAGATGAATGCTCTCCTCTCCCCAAGTCATGGGACAGCTATGATGTGCCTGCAAGGGCTGCTGGGAAGGTAAGAAGGGAGAAGTACAGCACTCTAACAGGCAGGCGCCAGGGCTCCCCACCCCCTGCTCATGCTTGTGGCCGTCCCACGCTGGAACGTCCTCCAGCCAGCCGCTGCGCACCTTTGGCGTGGAACGTCCAGCCCCTCCGCCAGTACTCCTGAAGCTGGACCCGCTCCTGCTGTCCCAGGCTGCACACCTCACTGTAGAATTGTCGCTCGATGTGCACATAGGCCGCTGGGATGGCGCCGGCCACCCCCTTGGCCCCAAAGAAGCCATTCACCTCTGGTGAGGCCAGCAGGATCTGGTACTCAGCCCGAGTGCCCAAGACCAGGTCCATGTAGGCCTGGGTCAGGTTGAAGTAGCCAGTGGTGAGGTAGACCTTTGCCCCGCGCTCTGCCTCAGTCAACAGGGTCTCAGTGACAATCTCATCGATTTGAATCTCGAAGGGCTTCATCTGAATCAGCGGATAAATCCAGGTGTCAGGGGCTGGTCTGCGATCCCCAGCAGCTGCTGCATCTTCCTGGGTCAAAAGAGAGTTGCTGTGGAAGGTCTGGGCATGCAGCATCTGCTGGCGGGTCCTGGCTGAGTTGATCACATCCATGACCCTCTTATTGGCTGCCTTGCAGTACTCGGCCCGGTCCCCTGGGGAAGACGTGAAAGAAGAGTGAAGGGAAGAGAAATGGAGGGTCTGGACTCTGCCCAGCTCAGGGGACAGGTCATGTGATAGGCAGGTGCAGATGCTACAACTGGATGTTCACTGAACACTCGCTGAGTGGGCCCAGGACCCCAAGCCCAGAGCGAGGCTCCTCTGGGGATACAGTTTGCCCAAGACAAGGGCCTGGTCCACAGTAGCCCACACTCAGGCAGAAGTGAAAGGCATGTCGACATATCATTCCAATTACAAACAAGCTCAAAACCAGGCAAGACAAACTGACAGGGAGAGAAATCAGGATAGTGGTTACCTTTGGGATAATTCCTTGGGGGGCACATACGGGGGGCCTCCAGGAAGCAGGTCCACTAGCAGCAGGTTCATGGCTGTACACCTGCGACTGGTGCTCAGGGTGCATGTTCTACTTCAATAAGGAAGCTCAGTCAAATAAAGACATGCAAGTATAACCAAAAAAGGAGCGTGCGTATTCCACAGACGGGGTCACAGGGCAAGCCATCACCTTGGATAAGCACATCACCATGTGGGAAAGCTTCCCACAGCAGTGACAGTGCCTGAGAGAGAGGAAGAATGGGCAGGCTCAGGCTCTGCATGGGGTGCCTTTTGTATTCGGACAAGACACTGGTGACAGGTGACCATGCAGACACACTGATGGGAAAGATGCTATTATCAGACAAGACAAAGCTGAAAATTAATGAGTAACGCATCCAACTCAAGAAGACAGGGGAAAGAAACAACAGAATAAAACCAAGAATACAGTATAGGGAAGCAAAAAATAAAAATAAGAACAGGCCGGGCAAGTGGCTCACGCCTATAATCCCAGCACAGCACTTACGGAGGTGGGAGCCGGCAGATCACCTGAGGCCAGGAGTTTGAGACCAGCCTGGCCAACATGGTGAAACCCTGTCTCTACCAAGAGTACAAACATTAGCCAGGTGTGGTGGTGTGTGCCTGTAACCCCAGCTACTCGGGCAGCTGAGGCTGGAGAATCACTTGAACCTCGGAGGCAGAGGTTGCACTGAGCTGAGATCGTGCCACCACACTCCAGCCTGGGTGACGAGAGCAAAAACTCCATCTCAAAAATATATACATACATATGTGTGTGTGTGTATATATATATATATATGAATAGAAGTTACTAGAATGAAAATGATACAAAAATGGAGAATATCAACTGTCCAAAGTTGATTGTCTGATAAAGGATTGATAAAACAACAAGGTTTTGGCAAGGCTGATCAGGGAAGTGAAACAGGGAAGGAGGGCTGTCCCAGGTCATCCTTGCTGGCTTGCATGGTCTGAGCTGGGGGCAGGAACAGACACTCAGTGCCTTTCAGGGCTGGGCTACAGAACAAAGAGAAGGACCAGCCCATGCAGGAGTCTAGCCTGTTGATGCCAACACCCTCCAGGGGAGAAAGGAGTCACACTGCCACATGCTGGACAGGGCTGCGGGAGGGAGGAGCACCGGGGGCCCTGAGCACACCCTGAGCCTCTCTGTGGACTCACTCTCCCAAGCACAGCTGGGCTCGAGTCTCCCTGCTCCTGCTCCGAGCGTGCTGGCTCTCATCCTGGCCTAAGCATGGCCTGTTGTCTCTCATATCCATGCCTGGCCCGTTACATTAGACCAGGGATCCACACACATTTTCTTTAAGGGTCAGATGGTAAATATTTTAGGCTTTCTGGGCCAAAAGGCAAAGCTGAGGATGCTAGGTAGGCACTCAGCAAGAGAGATACAGAGCTCCACAAGCTCTTTCCAGATGAAATTCAAAATACAACGGTAGGAACAGAGCATGGCGGCAGGCAGAGCATCACACCATCACAGTAGGGGTCTGAGGCCCAGGGCTCCCCTGACACAAAGACAGGGCTTCCACCAGGCGGCCCACTTAAAGGCTTCCATTCTAGGTCCACAAGACGCAGAGACCTCTTCTCCCAACAAGTTCCACCTTCAGCTCCTCCTCCCCAAGTTCAGACACTGCTGCAAATCCAGAAGCAGCAGCTCTCTAAAGGCCATGGGGGAGCCACAGCCGCAGGAATCACAGGAACGCAAATGCCCCAGAACACTCGCACCAGAACCTGCCTGGTTCCAGTGGGCAGAGCTGAGAGCTCTTTCACTTCCCTTTCCAGGCAGGGGGCCACAGAGCTCAAGGGAGCTGGGAGCCACAGGCCCAGGTGATAGGCTTGGGGAAATGGGCCCTAGGCGAACAGCTGCTGGCCTGGTTGCTTCCTGTGATGCAGGGCAGGCTTCTGGGTCACTCGCCCAGGCACACGTGTTCATTGCTGAGTAGCTACTTGTTAACTGCATCCTGACCTGAGTTTGTCACCCCCCTGCTAGTTCACCTGAGACCTGGGTCACTAGGACACGCTGCTGCATACCCTTGCCTGAGTCCTCCTCACCTGCGTCTTCCCTCCTTGTAGTGCAAACCTGAGTGACTCCGCCTCAAGGAGTAGGAGTCCCAAGCCCAAGCTCCCACCTTTCTGGGCCGGCTCTCTCACCCACAGAGCATGACTGATGGTCAGTGAGTCACATCTGTCTGGCTTCAAGGACAAAAGCAGAATGAAGCCCTGCCACCCAAGTCCCCTATGCCCGTGGCAGAACCACCTAGAGTTGTGTTCTCCCGGGCCCTCACTCCACCCCACCCACAGCCACAGAAGGGTGTCAGCGGCAGCCCCTACCTTTGTAAGGATGCACCATCCCATCCACCACCTGCACTGTGTCGTCCCCCTGCAGCTGCAGGGACACATCCCCCACCGCGTCCACCAGCTCCGTGAAGAAGTCGGCAATCTCCGCACAGTCCTGCAGGAACACGTAGCGGTCCTGGCGGTTGGTGAAGTAGGAGTCACTCAGGTTTGCACTACAGGGAGGGAAGATGCAGGTGAGGAGGACTCAGGCAAGGGTATGCAGCAGCGTGTCCTGGTGACCCACGTCTCAGGTGAACTAGCAGGGGGGTGACAAACTCAGGTCAAGATGCAGTTAACAAATAGCTACTCAGCAATGAACACGTGCAAAAGACAAAGCCAGAGTTGATCCAAGGTGACACAGCAAAGTGACCCACAGGCTCCTCCTCTCAAGGAGCCGACAGTCTAGCTGAGAAGAGGAGATGCAGACACAGAAAGTCAACTAACCACGCAGGGCTTTTTTTTTTTTTTGAGACAATCTCATTCTGTCGCCCAGGCTGGAGTGCAGTGGCATGATCTTGGCTCCCTGCAGCCTCCGCCTCCCAGGTTCAAGTGATCCTCCTGCCTCAGCCTCCCGAGTAGCTGGGATTACAGGCGTGTGCCACCACACCCAGCTAATTTTTGTATTTTTAGTAGAGACGGGGCTTCACCATGTTGTCCAGGCTGGTCTTGAACTTCTAACGTCAGGTGATCCCTCTGCCTCAGCCTCCCAAAGTGTGGGATTACAGAAGTGAGCCACTGCGCCCGGCCCATGCAGGGCTATTTATCAGCGCCCATGTTTGTTTGTTCTCTCTGTCCCACTAAGTGACAGCTGCCACTGGTACAGTCCCAGAGCAAGGATGCAATCAAGGGCTTTCTCTCAGCACCAGCAACCCAATCCTGGCCCCACTGCCGAGGGGAGGCCCTGTGAAAGGGCCCATATTTATCAGCCTAAGGACCTGGACTTCCAGGTCTGACTCTTGTTTATTTTTCTGGCTCTGTCTACCTGACAAAGTGACTCATCCTCTCTGATCTGTTTCCACATGTACACAGTGAGGAAAATACTACACAGGGTCGCTGAGGGTGGGAACAAACAACACACCTGAGTGGCCGGCACAGACTAAGTGCCCAGTCAACACTGGCTTCCAGTCAGCCCCCGGGGAATTCTAGCCTCAGTGGCAGAGACAGTGTCGGGGAGGTGCTGCGGGTGCACAGCAGCCAGACCTACAAGCAGGTTCTCCAAGACTGAGGGGAACGGGTTTCCCACTGTTCCTATTCCACTGCCCTCCAGCCTGCAGAGCAGGAGGGCAAAAGCCCTGACGGTGGGAAGCACTCACCCGCTCAAGATGACGCTGTTGTCGAAGAGGTACACCTTAATGTGCTGGAGGCCGATGGTCTCGTTGAAGCGCTCAGGGATGAGGAGCCGAAGCAGCCCCCGGAGGTGCGGCGTGTGAAAGAGGGAGACTCGGACCTGCTCTGGGAACCTCCGCAGGAGTGGGAGCAGCATTGTGCGGGAGTTCTTCCGGCCTGAACACGGACAGAGAAAACGGCAGCTGACTCACAACAGGAAGGCGTCCTGCCCCCAATGAGGAGCCACCTCCACGTGGCCTCGCCTTCACCTGTGCCGTCCACCCGAATCAGTCACACCAGCTGGGGCTACTCCTAGCCAGAGGACTTCCAGGCCAACCTCTGTCCTGCATGCTGGCCATGTCTCAGGCCTGAAGTCCTCGGCGTGGCAGACGCCTGCTCTTTTTGCCACACAGCACCCATTCACCCTTCTCCTGGTAACTGCACCCAACCTTCTCCGGGGGCACTACCCCACCCACTCGCAGCATTTCTGCTCTGGGTGAAGACGACCCTACCCACCTTGCCCCTCACCCCCAGCTCCATGAGGGAGCACGCAGGCCTGGGCTGGGCTACTCGGCACACTCCAAGCTCCCAGCTGGGCATGCCACCGTCAGGCCAGTCAGGAGCTTTGACCCGATTCTCATGGAATCAGACTCTTCCAAAAGACAAAGTGTCATGTGGAGACAAGCCTAAGCCACCAGGGGCCACCACACAGAGCCTGAGAAGGAAGCCAGCCCAAAGGAAACAGCTAGGGGATGAATCCTGGCGACACGGCCAAACCCCAAATCACAAGCCGCCCAAAGCAGATCAGTCACAGGAGTCCACAAAAAGTCTTTTTGCCTAAGGCAGTTTTTCAAGAGACAAAGTCTGGCTATGTTACCTAGGCTGGACTCAAACTCCTGGCTCAAGCAATCCTCCCACCTCAGCCTCCCACGCAGGTGGGACTACAGGGCATGCCACTGCACTCGGCTCCTGCCTAAGCTGTTTTTAGTTGGGCTTTCAGTCACTTGCGGCAGAAAAAAATCCTAACTCACACAGTCTGGCAGTCCTGGGCCAGCTTGGATGATCTCCAAATAGCCTTGTCTCTGCCTGGGGACGAGGGGGTGACAGTAACTCCTCTTGGGACTGAGGATCTGACACAGGAAGCATGAGGGGCCAGGCTTGCATGCCACCTACCTCGTGAGCCCCGCGTGAAGTCTAAGAGAATGGAGACCTTGAGATTTGAAGGAAACTTTGCTTGGAGTGACTTTTCTAGAGTACTTTCCAGGCAGTCCACCTACCAAGAAAGAACATAGAAGAGAAGATTAAGACCCAAAGAGGTGTGTGTATTTAAAGAAAAACAAATCGCCCCATCGGCTAGTGCCCTCGTCATCTTCTCCAAAGATAGGTTTGTGCCATCAGCACTCGGACACCAACACCACAAAAGCTCTCTGTCTGACAGCACCTTCATGATCATCAGAAGAAGCACCCAGGGGCCTGATCGGCCCAGGCCTCCAGGAATGGAAAGGGAGCTGCAGGCAGAGGCGTGCTGCCTGACAGCCAGCCCGTGCCACCCTGGAAATGCTACGACACCAGGTCTCACGTACATTTCAACACAGACAATCCTCACAGACACAACCAACAGTGCCCTCCTCGTAAAGAGTGCTTAGTAAATATTTGGCAAATGAATGAATCCAAGACACGGCCTGCCCACTGGCCACTCTCCGCAGTGCTGACATTCCATTCTTCTCCCATGAGAACACACAGGCTTCCAGGCTTGGAGTGGAGGGTATATCCTAAAAATAGAGGGAGGCGGCCGGGCGCAGTGCCTCAGGCCTCTAATCCCAGCACTTTGGGAGGCCAAGGTGGGCACATCACCTGAGGTCAGGAGTTTAAGACCAGCCTGACCAACATGGAGAAACCCCATCTCTACTAAAAATACAAAATTAGCTGGGGTGGTGGTGCATGCCTGTAATCCCAACTACTCGGGAGGCTGAGACAGGAGAATCGCTTCAACCCAGGAGGCGGAGGTTGCAGCGAGCCGAGATCGCGCCATTGCTCTCCAGCCTGGGCAACAAGAGCAAAACTCCGTCTCAAAAAAAATAAAAATAAAAAAAAAGAGGGAGGCCTCCTTCCTAGGAGAGGCAGAAAGGTGAGGTGTGAACCCACTGCACCTCCCTCTCCACACTCCAATCCCTATAGCTCCCACCAGTGACTCTGAACAAGGACAGACCAAGAAACGGCACTAACTGTGGGCAACGGGCCCGTCTGTTTCACTATACCGAGCGGAAAGCAATCCCAGGAGACCCAAGAGAAAGCAGTGATCTCATTCACAGACTCACTTCAGCTGAGCCTCAGATCCCACCATGCACCAGAACCTGCACTGGCCCCAACACCTCATATAAACCTGGTGACTGCTGGCTCCTTCCCACCCACCTATCTCACTGTAAGTGACAAGTGTGGCACAACAGCAAGTCCGAGGGAAACAAGGCTGGCCGCAGCCCTGGCACTTGACACCAGCCCTTGGCAGAACCAGCCAGCCAGCCCAACTTGCACTCAGGTCCGTTTGTCTAGTACAGGGTCAGAAAGCCTTTTGTGTAAACGGCCAGAGAGTAAATATTTGGAGCTTTACGGGCCAAATGGGTGCTGTCACAACTACCCCGTTCTGCCGCTGCAGCATGAAAGTGACCACAGACAATACACAAATGAATGAGTGTGGCTGTGTTCCAACAAAATTTTGTTTACCAATACAGAAATGTAAAGTTTTCATAAGTCACAAAATATGATTTTTTCTCTTCCCCAATTATTTGAAAATGTAAAAACCATTCTTTCTTAGCTCACAGGCTACACCATAACAGGTGGCAGGCCACATTTGGCCTGCAGGTCACAGTCGGCCAAGCCCTGAACTGGCAGACAGAGCTGCCTGGGGCCCTGTGTGGGTAGGAGGACACTGCCAGTGAGGCCCAGAAGGCCCAGACCAGACCTCTTCACGCTCTCCTCACCAGGCCCTCCCCCATGCTCTCCTCACCAGGCCCTCCCCCATGCTCTCCTCACCAGGCCCTCCTGACATGCCCATATCTGGGGCAACAAAAACAAGAGCTGGCTCTGACATGGAGGCCAAGGAAAGGCAGCTCCACACCAACTGCATGGCACAAAAAGCTGTGGCATGTTGGGGCCCATTCACTATTGCTGCCACAACCATCTCCCCATAAACCTTACCAGCTCCTGTTCCAAAGGACCTGTCCCCAGGTAGAGGGATGCCATCACGACCCGCCTCTTGGCTACTCTTATCTGCCCCTGAGAGAGGAGAAAAATTCAAAATTCAAATTCATCATTTTCACGGTTCACTAAGAAAACAGAACCCTTTGACCTGGGAGGCAAATCCCACTCCAAGCTGAACTATCCTATGTCTTCACCAATTAATATTTAAAGCAAGCTCGAAACGTGTATGGTAACCTCCCAAATAAGGTACCACAATCCTAAATGAAAATACTCAGCCTGCAAAGTAAAGCTCAGTCTAGGCCAACTATAAAATGCAACACGGCCATTAAGAAGAATGAAGGCAGGCTGGATGTAGTGGCTCACACCTATAATCCCAGCACTTTCGGAGGCCGAGGCAGGCAGATCACTTGAAGCCAGGAGTTTGAGACCAGCCTGGCCAACATGGCGAAACCCTGTCTCTACTAAAAACATAAAGATTAGCCACGCCATGGTGGCACATGCCTGTAATCCCAGCTACCTGGGAGGCTGAGGCAGAAGAATTACTTGAACCCAGGAGGCAGAGGTTGTGATGAGCCGAGATCGTGCCATTGCACTCCAGCCTGGGCAGCGAGAGCGAAACTCCGTCTTAAAAAAAAAAAGAAAAGAAAAGAAAAGAAAAACCTGTTTCTTCAAGCCAAGGAGAAAATCAAGTAGGAGCAAAGAGCCAACAGTTGCAGCATCATTCGGTACAAACAAGGACAGGTGAGCAGAGCAGGGAGGCAGGTGAGAGGGGAGAACAAAAGGAGACGCCTGTGTGCACACAAAGAATGCATTCTGAATGAGCCAGCCAAGCTAAGCGTGGATCAACAAACAGAACAAAAGCGCAGAAGGAGAGAAAATGGGCAGGCGCTCAAATGAGTGAGAGTTCATTTTCTGCACAAAGGTGAAAGGTGAGTCTCTACCCAGATTTCCTATTGTCTCTCAGCATTCCACCTGCTTGCCTGGCCCCATCAGACCTTCATTCTTTTTTTTTTTTTTTGAGATAGAGTCTCGCTCTGTTGCCCAGGCTGGAGTGCAATGGCGCGATCTTGGCTTACTGCAACCTCCACCTCCCGGGTTCAAGCGATTCTCCTGCCTCAGCCTCCTGACTAGCTAGGACCACAGGTGTGTGCCACCCTTCCGTATTTTTGGTAGAGACAGGGTTTCACCATGTTGACGAGGCTGTTCTCGAACTCCTGACCTCAGGTGATCCACCGGCCTCAGCCTCCCAAAGTGCTGGGATTACAGGCATAAGCCACCACGCCTGGCCTAGACCTTCATTCTAATATCACTGCTAATACAAACTCAGAGTTCATGCTGTTAAAAATCAGTGTTGATTAGTGTTCATTCCAATGAGCAGTTTAACCAGAATAACCAGAGGTGGCATGTAAACCTGAGTAACATGTTGAAAGCTGAACCCCCCAAATGCAAAACTTACATCACTACCAGGAGAGGAAAGGCACACACTTAAGACAGAGTCCCTAAAGAACCAAGACTACAAGCCTTAGACCCAGGATGTCTAGATTCCCAGTTACTTTGAAAGGCCTCTTCATGCATATCAAATCGCACCCACGAGTTTTTACTTCCTACTACATCTACCAAGATGACACTACTGTGTTTGGAGATGATTCCCGGGTTAGGGGTCCATCATACACAGACTAGATAAAGATGCCCTCCTCCCCTGTCCTTTAGCAAGGACATACCCATGTGACCCACGGGTCCTCAGTCCTCACCAACCTCCCTTCCCGTGGTCCACAACTTCACCATGGAGGAAAAGGAATCAGTGCGCCCATAAGAATCAAAGTCTAGGCCGGGCGCGGTGGCTCATGCCTGTAATCCCAGCACTTTGGGAGGCCGAGGCGGGTGGATCACGAGGTCAGGAGATCGAGACCATCCTGGCTAACACAGTGAAACCCCGTCTCTACTAAAAATACAAAAAATTAGCTGGGCGTGGTGGCGGGCGCCTGTAGTCCCAGCTATGCGGGAAGCTGAGGCAGGAGAATGGCGTGAACCCGAGAGGCGGAGCTTGCAGTGAGCCAAGATTGAGCCACTGCACTCTAGCCTGGGTGACAGAGCGAGACTCCGTCTCAAAAAAAAAAAAAAAGAATCGAAGTCTAGGCCCGTGGCCGCACACAGTGGCCAGTACTTTGGGAGGCCGAGGCAGGAGGATCACTTGAGCCCAGTGGTTCAAGACCCATCTGGGTAACATAGTGAGACCCCCTTCTCAAAAATAACAAAATTAGTAAATAAAAATAAGGTCTAGGTCCTTGTTCTCACTGTTGCCTTCTCAGAGCTTCTCCACCTGAGACGCTGGCCCCACAGGCAAGTTTCTGACTGTGGCTCAGCTCAACCATCTATGAAGCTGAAACCTGACAGGTAAAACCCAGAAGGAATAAGCTTGAGCAGCTATCCAAAGTTTCTAGACTAGAAAGCACTCAGGACTCACCAACCTGATCCCCCAAAAGCTCTAACTCAAACTTCTTTCCTTTAGATACCACTTACCTTCATGAGCTCGAAAAACTCTGCCGGGGAAGAAAGCACCCTAATGTGAGAACTGGAGACTCCAAATTCTGGAACCAGGTTTCTGATCCACTGGAACCGGTGCACGCCTTCTGGACACAGGCAGCAAGGTGGGGAGGTGACCTGGGGAACAGCTGGGGACAGCAAGGGAGCCAATAACAGCCATGGTGACCTGGTTAAAGAAATATGCAACTGGGTCACACCTCAAATACCTCAAATACTTCTGCAGAAGCCCCCCTCAGTTACTGGGGAGTGAAGAGGGGCTGGGAGATGGGTGCGTTGCTTGTGTTATGAATGTCAGATTTTCTAGAACATTTTAAAAAGTGAGCCCAACTCAAGCTCTGCTAAAGGATTTTTCCTTCAGCCCCCTTTCCTGTTATTCCTTAAAGAGCCTACTAACTGAGCAACTTGAGAAGTGTCAATACCTATAGATAAATCCCAAACTTTAATTCCAAACAACTCAGGAACCAAATTTAGAGCATCCACAAGTAAACTCATAAAAGCTACCACATGGTTAGCTACCACACGGCAACGTTCTAATGAATCTACCTCAAAAATATTTGCCTGCAGCCACCACTAAAAGACACCTAGCAGAAGGGTAAGTCTGGCAGAAGTCTGATGATTACAGCCCAGATGCCCCGCTTTATGACTCATGAGATAAACAAGACTTCTATTCAAGGAAGCACCCAGAAAAAGAAACTTTTCTCTTTAAAAATCCAATTTATGCTGAGCATGGTGGCTCAGGCCTATAATCCTAACACTTTGGGAGGCCAAGGCAGGACGAATGCTTGAGTCAAGGAGCTCAGGACCAGCCTGAGCAATATAGCAGGACCCAGTGTCTACAAAAAAATTGTTTAAAATTAGCTGGGCAGGCTGGGTGCAGTGGCTCACACCTGTAATCCCAGCACTTTGGGAGGCCGAGGCAGGTAGACAACCTAAGGTCAGGCGTTTGAGACTAGCCTGACCAATATGGAGAAACCCCATCTCTACTAAAAATACAAAAATTAGCCGGGCGTGGTGGTAAGTGACTGTAGTCCCAGCTACTTGGGAGGCTAAGGCAGGAGAATTGCTTGAACCAGGGAGGTGGAGGTTGCAGTGAGGCGAGATCACACCACTGCACCCCAGCCTGGGTGACAGAACAAGACTCTGTCTCAAAAAAAAGTTACCTGGGCATGGTAGCACAAACCTGTAGTCCCAGCTACTCAAGAGGCTGAGGCAGGAGGATCTCCTGAGCCCAAGAGTTCAAGGCTGTTCTCCCAGCTATGATCATGCCATTGCATTCCAGCCTGGGTGGCACAGCGAGACCCTGTCTCAATCAATCAAAATCAGACTCGGAAAGAAAAACTGGAGCAGGGAGAGATGGGAGAAAATGAGCTCCTCTCAAGAGTGATGATGAGCCGTGGCCGCGCACGGTGGCTCACGCCTGTAATCCCACCACTTTGGGAGGCTGAGGCGGGCAGATTACCTGAGGTCAGTGGTTCAAGATAAGCCTAGCCAACATGGTGAAACCCCATCTCTACTAAAAATAAAAATACAAAAAAATTAGCCGGGCATGATGCAGATGCCTGTTATCCCAACTACTCAGGAGCCTGAGGCAGGAGAATCGCTTAAACCTGGGAGGTGGAGGTTGCAGTGAGCTGAGATGGTGCCACTGCACTCCAGCCTGGGCAACAGAGCAAGACTCCATCTCAAAGAAGAAAAAAAAAAAGAGTGATGATGAGCCATACTCATTCACCATCAGACACATCCTGTTTGGTGGGGTCACACACCATTTCTGGCCAGTGTTAGCTCGACCACATAAAGCTGCACCCCGGCGGACTCCACACTCCACTGAGGCCAAGGCTGAAGGAGATGAATTTCTGCCCACAGAACTTCATTTCTGCTGCTCAATGACTAAAAACCTGCGGGAGATGGGGGTGGAGGGACTGCACACCCAGAGCACCACACAGACCTGACCTACTATGAATCCTAGTCCTGCAAACAGCAGCCGGAAAATCCTCTTCAGTGTGTGACCTCAAGAGGGACGTGGGGAAGAGGATGCTCAAACATCCCAAGGCCTGAATGGCCACAAATTCCAGGAAGATGATTTCACTCACTTGCTTCATGATAAAGCCCTCAATCTTCCCAGGCTTCGTAAACGTCCCTGCACAGACAACAGATGGCCCACAGCTGCACTTCCCAGAAAGCCCACCGGTCTGTCACTGCTGATTCACTGCCAAGAAAACCTTAGTCAACAGCAGAAGGTGCTGCCTCTGTGGATCCTGGAAGTCTGCGACTGGCCGTGGCCACCCAGTGCAGAGGTGGGAAACAGCTGTTCTCCCCCACTGTCTCTAGAGGGGGTGATGACACTCACAGGCATCAGCTTGCAGATGAAGGGCCTAGATGTGTAACGCAGGGCTCACTGCCTGGGTTTCCCAAATCCTGGGCCACCCTCCTGCAAAGCTCAAGAGAGGAGAGCGAAGGACCCTTCAGTGCAGCAGAAACCACCGGACAATGGGAAAGGTGCACAGCGACCCATCAACCCGAGGCCCCAAGGGGCCTAGAGTCTCATATTCACTAATGAAACATGGTCTGGGGGGGGGGGGCGGGGGGGGGGGGGCGGGGGAACAGGCAACAGCAGCATAAAATCAATGTCTCCCCTGCCTCACAGCATTTCTGCCATCTCTCAGACCATCCAAAAATCAGATGCCGCTGTACTGCTCCAGGTCATGTGGTCAGTCCACACGCGGCCTTCAAAGAAGCTGAGAGCCGCAGCCCAGCACAGTGGCTCATGCCTATAATCTTAGCACTTTGGGAGGCCAAGGCGGGAAGAAAACTTGAGGTCAGGAGTTCGAAACCAGCCTGGCCAATATGGTGAAACCCCGTCTCTACTAAAAACACAAAAAATTTAGTTGGGTGTGGTGGTACATGCCTGTAATCCCAGCTACTTGGGAGGCTGAAGCAGGAGAATCGCTTGAACCCAGGAGGCGGAGGTTGCAGTGAGCCAAGATTGCACCACTGCATGCCAGCCTGAGTGACAGAGTGAGACTTCGTCTCAAAAAAAAAAGGGGGCTGAGCACGGTGGCTCGCGCCTATAATTCCAGTACTTTGGGAGGCCGAGGCAGGTGGATCACCTGAGGTCAGGAGTCCAAGACCAGCCTGGCCAACACGATGAAACCCCGCCTCTACTAAAAATACAAAAATTGGGCCGGGCATGGTGGCTCATGCTTGTAATCTCAGCACTTTGGGAGGCCAAGGCGGGCAGATCATGAGGTTAGCAGTTCGAGAACAGCCTGGCCAATATGGTGAAACCCTGTCTCTCTAAAAATACAAAAATTAGCCGGGCATGGTGGCGCACACACCTGTAGTCCCAGCTACTCAGGAGGCTGAGGCAGAAGAATCACTCGAACTGGGAGGCGGAGGTTGCAGTGAGCTGAGATTCTGCCGCTGCACTCCAGCCTGGGCAACAGAGCAACACTCCGTCTCAAAAAAAAAAAATTAGCCGCCCGTGGCTGAGGCAGAACTGCTTGAACCTGGGCGCCAGAGGTTGCAGTGAGCCGAGATCACACCATTGCACTCCAACCTGGGTGAGAGAGGAAGACTCTGTCCCCCCACAAAAAAAAAAAAAAGAAAAGGAAGAAGAGGAAACACTCCTTGGCACATAGCAACCCAGGAGAGGGCAAGTTCAACTTAACCCTCAACAAAGCCATCATGTGAGCACATATGACATACCATGGAGGGTACAAATGAAGAACCAGGCAGTCTCTGCCTCCCACAACCTTGGTAGCCTCACAGACTTACACACCTGACATCATCTAAGAACACAAGAAAAGATGCTAAAATTAAATCAATGTCCAAATAGACAGTGCATGTGCTTCAAGGCATCAAAAAGGGGAACTGGTGATGCCTGGGCTACTGGGAAGGTTCTGCAGCATTCTCCTCCAGTGGCCTCAAAAAACTGGTAGGATTCAAACAAGGAACTCAGAGGGGAGGGTGTTTCAGGCAGGAAGTGTGAAGGGACGTAAGCAGAAGAAACTGGGCTGGGTGCAGTGGCTCACACTTGTAATCCCAGCACTCTGGAGTCTAAGGCAGGAGAATCACTTGACACCAGGAGCTCCGGACCAGCCTAGGCAACATAGCAAGACCCTGTCTCTACAAAAAAAAAAAAAAAAAATTAGCCAGGCGTGGAGGCATGTGCCTGTAGTCCCAGCTACTTGGGAGGTTGAGGGGGACGATCGTGTGACCCTAGAGGTCAAGTGCAGAAAGAAAGAAACAGGAACAAGACCACTTTCAGCAGAAAAACCCAAGAGGGCCTCAATAGTCGAGAGAAAACACACATACACAGAGCCTACACAGGTGTCAGGGTTCACCTATCACCTCCGTCCTACCTGTGGAGACCCACTTTGGCAGGTACAGGGCTGATGAGCCCAGAGCCCCTGGGGTTATCCTAGGCAGGTCTCCTCCTTACCAGGCAGCTCTCACTGGGAATGTTCCACGAGGGCCTCAGGCCAAGAGTTCTTGAAGGCTTTTTTATGTTGGCTTCCTGTTTAATCTGTGTACTGACAGGTTTATTTTTGTTAGAGAGGAAAAGGAGCTGAAAGCCAACTACGTTTCATGGATACATTATGGAGGAGACTCAACCTTCAAGTGGCAATTTTAAATACCCAAAAAAGGTAGGTGCATAAAAAAGGAGCTGAGTGTTTTACACAGGTCGCCACAATGACAACATATGCCAAGGAGACCACATCTGGACTAGTGTCACTCAAAAAAACTAAATGGCCAGGCACGGTAGCATGTGCCTATAATCCCAGTGCTTTAGGAGGCTGAGGCAGGAGGATCACTTGAGGCCAGGAGATCGAGACCAACTTGGGCAACATAGAGAAACCCCCTCTCTAGAAAAATTAAAAGTTAGCCAGGCATGGTGGCGTGCACCTGTAGTCCCAGCTACTAGGGAGGCTGAGGCAGGAAGACTGCTTAAACCCAGGTGTTCGAAGCTGCAGTGAGCCAAGATTGTGCCACTGCACTCCAGCCTGGGCGACAGAGCGAAACTCCACCTCAAAAAAAAAAAAAAAGGCTGGGCGCGATGGCTCACACCTGTAATCCCAACACTTTGGGAGGCCAAGGCGGGCATATCACCTGAGGTCGGGAGTTCAAGACCAGCCTGACCAACATGGAGAAACCCCATCTCTACTAAAAATACAAAATTAGCCAGGCCTGGTGGCACATGCCTGTAACCCCAGCTACTCGGGAGGCTGAGGAAGGAGACTCACTTGAACCCGGGAGGTGGAGGTTGCAGTGAGCCCAGATGGCGCCACTGTGCACCAGCCTGGGCAACAAGAGGAAAAACTCCAACTCAAAAAAAAAAAGGCTGGGCGCAGTGGCTCTCACCTGTAATCCCAACATTTTGGTAGCCCTGCGCAGTCAGATCACCTGAGGCCAGGAGATCGAGACCAGCCTAGCCAACATGGCAAAACCCCATCTCTACTAAAAATACAAAAATTAGCTGGGCATGGTGGCGCACGCCTATAGTCCCAGCTACTCGGGAGGCTGAGTCAGGAGAATTGGTTGAACCTGGAAGATGGAGGTTGCAGAGGTCACACCACTGCACTCCAGGCTGCATGATGGAGAGAGACTGTGTCTCAAAAATGCTAATCATCATCATCACCATCATCATCATCATCACCATCATCATCATCACCATCATCATCACCATCTAACTGCAACACATCAGCCAGGACAGAAGGAGCCAGTTCCTGCTCTGAAACTATACTGCTCGCTGCTCAGGGACCTATTTTTTTCTTTCACATCAGACAGAACCCCATGGGGGTCAGTTCCCGGCTTTCCACAATGTAACTCCTGGGAATTTGCTCAGAAAAGGTTTATCCCCATGCTAAAGCAGCCCCCACTGCATAATAATCCCAGCCTCCAGGGGCTGACCACCTGCGCAAGCTCAATTCCCCCATCCCAGGGAGGCTTACTTACCAAGAAAGCACATGGCCCAGTCCCAAAGCCCCAAGAGACGTGAGGAGGCAGAGGCTGTGGTTATTTTACCAAAAAAGTCTAGTTACATGTCACATTCACCATTTAGAGAACTAAACCAGTACACACACAATTTCCACATCAAGACCTGGGCTCCCCTGAATCATCTCTTTCTAGACACCATCTAGCGCCCAGTTCTAGTTATGGGAAGGAGGAAGTGGTGGGGGCTGGGGAGTCAGATTAATAACCTTCTGCCACCCTTGCCTCTCTGAAGGCCACTCCTTTACCCTGGAATATTGGAGAAGTTTAGAGAGCAGGACCAGGGCAAGAGCCAGTGATACCCCCTAGCACCAGTGCCCCAGCATTCAAAATCAAACCAGCTGTACTACATCACCACACCAACCTCAGCAACAACCAAAACAAATGACAGACAATGCAAAACAATCCTCAGCCTGCCACTCTAAAGGTGAAATGAGACCAGCATCTTCTCAGAGGACCAGCCCGTGGCCCGGCTCCAGCCACCACCCCAGGAAGCCTGACTCTGGAGAAAGGTTCAGTCACCTGATTTAAGGCTTCCTGTGGAATCTGCAGGCAAATTCCCTGAACTGAGGAGTGGGCTGGGCCTAAGTGCTGAGGACCCCTGACTGAGAGAGGTCCTCAGCAGGGTGCCTTAGGGAGGGGAGGAAAGTTTCTTCCCATCATCTTGAGGAAGACCCACATCTGAACCGCTCTGACCAAGCGGCGAGCCAGGACTGAGGCCGCCACCAAGCAAGGAGAGGGAAGCCTGCTTAGCCACCCAGGCAGCCCCAGGCAGGACAACGCGCCCTGCACACACTTGCCCCCATGAGAGGCCTCAGTGGGAACTGAGCTCACAATAATCAGCCAAACTGAAACAGTGAGAGCAGGAAGCAGCTGAGAAGCTATGGAACACACCTGTTTACAAAAGAAACCTGGGGGCCGGGCACAGTGGCTCACGGCTGTAATCCCAGCACTTTCAGAGGCCGAGCAGGCAGATCATGAGGTCAGGAGTTCAAGACCAGCCTAGCCAACACAGTGAAACCCCATCTCTACTAAAAATACAAAAATTAGGCCAGGCACGGCGGCTCACGCCTGTAATCCCAACACTTTGGGAGGCCGAAGCAGGCGGATCACGAGGTTAGGAGATCGAGACCATCCTGGCTAACATGGTGAAACCCCATCTCTACTAAAAATTACAAAAAATTAGCCGCGCGTGGTGGCAGGCGCCTGCAGTCCCAGCTACTCGAGAGGCTGAGGCAGGAGAATGGCATGAACTCGGCAGGCAGAGCTTGTAGTGAGGCAAGATCATGCCACTGCACTCTGGCCTGGGCGAAAGTACGAGACTCCATCTCAAAAAAAAAAAAATACAAAAATTAGCCGGGCGTGGTAGCAGGCGCTTGCAATCCCAGCTACTTGGGAGGTTGAGGCACGAAAATGGCTTGAACCCAGGAGGCAGAGGTTGCAGTGAGCCGAGATTGCGCCACTGCACTCCAGCCTGGGCGACAGAGCAAGACTCCATCTCAGAAAAAGAAAGAAAGAAAGAAACCTGGGGAAAACAGAAGGCATTTCTCCCTTTTGGAGGAGACGGTTTTCCACTTCACCGTTCTGCAGCTGCGCGTGCTCTGCTTCATGGAAAACACTGGCACCCCTCGCCTTTCTCCTCAGCGCATGTCAACAGCACCTGGAGGCCCTACAGGGCTCCCGCTTCTCAGAGAAGGGATGCCACTGAAGACAAGCAAACACCAGGGAATTACACCGCGGTCTACAGTGCACCTTTAGACGTCCCTTCCACATCTTCTCCCGGTGTCAGAGAACACGTGTTTCCCCCTAGAGCTGCAGTACTGACTGTCACCCACTACCAATGGGACACATGTAACAGACCAACTTCTTGGGGTTTTTTCAAAACAGGGTATGTAGGACTTTGATGAAAGAGTACGGTAAAGCTGGAGGGCTGTCCTCACTTAACAGGGCAGAAGTTGCGCTCTCCATACCAAACACAGGTCGGTAATTCAGTGTCCCTCAGAGGCGTGGTCTGAAGGTCCAGGGGCCCTTCTTTAACCGTAAGGTACATTCACGGTACAGACTCTGTGGCCTGGAGCCCATCCAAATCTGTACAAAACCATGAAAAAAGAAGTTTTTAAAAGAAACTGAGCTCTCTGGATTGCAATATTTTCAGAAACTACTTTTTGAGAACAACTCACCCTACCCGCTCAGTCACAAATATTTAAATGTAAAAAAGTGAACTGATGAGAAAAAGCAACAGTCATAACACTTCCTGAGAAAGGCTCCAGAAACTACAAGAAGGTACCGTACTTCCTGCAACCCTGGCAGCAGGCGGCCCTTCCTGACTAATGCAAGACCTAACCCCGAGTAAGGGAAATGAGTGTGGATTCCCGTAGGTTACAAAAGACCAACGGCCTGCTGAACTCCCATAGCAAGTCCGGCACGAGAGGCCCAGGCTGCCAGCATGCAGCTACATGCTGACTAGATGACTCTCCCCTTGGCTTAGCCAAAAGGAAGTCGATTACATTGGGGACCAGAAATCCAAAATATATTTATAACCCACAATACAGCCTGGGTGGCCAAATGCACCAGGCACATCAAAGTGCCTGACGAGAACCAATCGCATGTTCTATGACTCCAAAGGGCTTCAGCCAGCCTGACTCCTAGCACCCTCAAAATCGACCCGTTTACATAAATCAGATCACGCTATTACAAAGGGATTATCATTCAGACCATTTTAATCCCAGGCTGGGTTCTATTTGCCTACCAGCAGACAACTGATTGAGTCTAATTCATCACCAACTATAACGTGCTCAGGGATACTCACATTAATATTCACTTAAAGCTACAATTGAGTCAGTCCGTTGTAAATCTTTTAATTCACTGCAAAATCAAATCTGAATTATTTGGCAAAACTATGCTTTGATTCTAAATATCCCCTTCCCAGCCATTATACTGCTATAAACAAACGAAGAGATGGTTATACTAAACTCTGAAGAGTAAGGAAGACCGAATCCCATCACAAAGTTCAAAGAAAAGTAACTTCTGGAAATCTGGTGGTCCCTCAGAGTAAAAACTACTTACACGTTGAACAAGTGACCTGCCACTACAATGTAAGAAAGTCTAGGCCGGGCACAGTGGCTCACCCCTGTAATCCCAGCACTTTGGGAGGCTGAGGTGGGCGGATCACCTGAGGTCAGGAGTTCAAGACCAGCCTGACCAACATGGAGAAACCACATCTCTACTAAAAATACAAAATTAGATGGGCGTGGTGGCACATGCCTGTAATCCCAGCTACTCGAGAGGCTGAGGCAGGAGAATCACTTGAAGCCAGGAGGCAGAGGTTGCGGCACTTCAGCCTGGGCATCAAGAGTGAAACTCCGTCTCAAAAAAAAAAAAAGGAAAGAAAATCTAATTGAAAACAATCTGCTGGACACCTGTTTCCCTCTTATAACTCAGAGAAGTTAAGAACCCCTAACCCATCCAACACACACACTCACAAGCTCCTCAAATTGTGAAAAAGTTTCAAACATAAAGATGATTCTGCATGTATAGCTAAAACTTAAAACAGTTTAAAAAGGAAAAAAAGTAAGCCACAGATAAATATTTCCTTGTATAGTAGGCAAGTTCAAGATTAGGAACTAATGCCTTCATGATACATTTCCCACTTGGTCTCATCTACTCCAAGTAACAAGACCATTCTGTGGGCCGGGCACGGTGGCTCATGCCTATAATCCCAGCACTTTGGGAGGCCGAGGCGGGCAGATCACGAGGTCAGGAGATCGAGACCATCCTAGCTAACATGGTGAAACCCCGTCTCTACTAAAATTACAAAAAAAAATTAGCCGGGGGTGGTGGCGGGCACCTGTATTCCCAGCTACTCCGGAGGCTGAGACAGGAGAATCGCTTGAACCCGGGAGGCGGAGCTTGCAGTGAGCCGAGATCGTGCCATTGCACTCCAGCCTGGGCGACAGAGTGAGACTCTGTCTCAAAAAAAAAAAAAAAAAAAAAAAGACCATTCTGTGTAGCCAGATGACTCAAAAAAACCCTATCTGAAGCATCTGTCTCCCTCTCCTGAGCTCCAGTTCTGCCACAGTCAACTGGACACTGAACACATCACCTAGAGGAACCTGGATACTGATTAACATAACCCAAATGCACTTTACCATTATCCCCAAAACCTGAGCCTCTTCTTTACTCCGTTTTCATGAAATGTACCAACATCCATGTGCCCCATCAAGACTGATTCTCACCCAGCCCTCTTTTCTGCTCCCACTGCCCTGACTTCATATAAAAGGCCCCACCATCTCAGGCTGAACCAGAATCAAAAGAAATCATACATGGAATCTCAGAACTTGTCTTCCTGGGTCTCTGGCCCAGACTGGCTTGCTCCTAGCTCCTCTTCTTCCCTCCCTCCATCCCCTACTCGGTACCCCTAGTCAGCTCCTGGAAATGGTTTCAGTATTGGTGGGACCTCAGAATTGCCTTTCGCTGCAGTCCATGTCACTATCACTTCTTGAACATCCACTCCCCCTCTTCTTCACCGAGCCTAACTACTCCGACCCTTCCTTCAAAACAGCTCTGAGCCACTGCACCAGGAAGCCTTCCATGACCTCTCCAAGGTACTGCCATGACCTTCTACCTACTTCTTGTAATTGTTTATGGGTCTGAGCGTCTTGGAAGTGGGGCTGTGTCTTTATCTTTGCTTCCTGAGTACCTAGCACAGCACAGCAGTGCTCAATACACACATGATGAATAAATTAACAGATCCAGCAGTCCCTAATGATAATGAGTCAGATGCTAGCTTAAGAGGAAATGACAGTGCTTCTAAATCATTAACAGAAGTAATTTTAAGTAGAGTTCTCTGTCTCTGTGGCTGTCTCTATGCCTGAAAGGAAACCGCGGCAGTAAAAGGAACGTCCCCTCACGAGGGTTCACTGGCCCTCCAACAGCTGACTCAGATCGACAAGCTAAAACCTAAAATAATTCAAGCTCATGACTGCACAGAACTATTATCAATGAATCAATGATCAGCGAGTTACAAGAAACCACATCATTCGGGGAATGAGAAATTGGGAGGTGCAACTGAATAATGGAGAAGAAATGAAAGCAGCCAATAAAGGGTAAGCAGCCACAACAAACATGAATAACTCGAACACCAAGGCCACAACGAATCAGAAAAGAACTGCAAACCGAATAAGGCAAAGAAAGGCTCAGAAACCTACACTACCACTCAATACCGGTCAAAGCATTTATCCTCAGTCCTACCATAGGCATTATTTCCGAGGATTACAAAGCAAAAACTTCTGTCTTAATGCCCAAGAAACTGAGTTGCTGGTTGAACTGTTGTCCCAGAGAAACAATCATCTCTCTCAGCTTAATGAAGGATGAAGGCACACAAACTGCATCCACTCATACAATTTACAAAAAAAAGAGATTAAAAAGTCAATTTAGACTATCTCCACTGCCACACTGCCCCTCCCACCACCAAAAAACAAAAAAGTGGCTGGGCGCAGTGGCTCACACCTGTAATCCCAGCACTGTGGGAGGCCGAGGTGGGCAGGTCACAAGGTCAGGAGATCGAGACCAGCCTGGCCAACATGGTGAAACCCTGTCTCTACTAAAGATACAAAAATTAGCCAGGCGTGGTGGCATGTGTCTGTAGACCCAGCTACTCTGGAGGCTGAGGCAGGAGAATCACTTGAACCCACGAGGTAGAGGTTGCACTGAGCCGAGATCAGACCACTGCACTCCAGCCTGAGTGACAGAACAAGACTCTGTCTCAAAAGAAAAAGAAAAAAGCACACTCATGAGAGATTTCTTTTTTAAAATATTTGTGTCAACTGCCCCAACATCCTTTAGTAATCAATTCCAATGTTGAACAATGATTTATAATGAAGTGTTTTTCATATAGTTTAAACATATAGAGGGAAATGACAAAGTCACCTAAATCTTGTCTTAAAGGGTAGAACATTTTTTTGAAACTGTAAACCAAATCTCAGTGGTTTGATGCCAGGACGTAGAAGTCATCTGACTTCATCACCCAGAGATGAGCAGGTCTTTTGTTAAACACTGAAAAAATGAAAATGCAAAAAATGCAGAGGCCATTTCTTTTACAGCCCCAGTCCTGCTGGGTTCACCAACGTGAAACTTAGCAGGTTTCCAAGAGCGCCATCCTGCCCTGATTCTATCACCTAAAAATTCCCCTAAATCAAACTTGAGTTTTCGATGAAAATCTTCCACCATAGATCACCATGAAGCAAGCTCTTTTCTGTACCTAGAATCAGTACACATTACTGGACCCCAGATCTCTGTACTAGATGTCTGACCCCAGGAGGTCAAATCTCACCCAAGGAGTACAGGTACAGATAGAAAATCTAACACAATGCAACCTCAACTAAAGGAAGCAGTTCTAAGATTTTTTTTTTTAAAGATCAAGTGTAAGACTCAATTAAGAAACCTATTTGCAGCCGGGCACGGTGGCTCACGCCTGTAATCCCAGCACTTTGGGAGGCCGAGGCAGGTGGATCAACTGAGGCTGGGAGTTAGAGACCAGCCTGACCAACATGGAAAAACCCTGTCTCTACTAAAAATACAAAATTAGCCGGGTGTGGTGGCTTATGTCTGTAATCCCAGCTACTCGGGAGGCTGAGGCAGGAGAATCGCTTGAACCTGGAAGGTGGAGATTGAGGTGAGCCAAGATTGCGCCATTGCACTCCAGTCTGGGCAACGAGTGAAACTCCGTCTCAAAAAAAAGAAAAGAAAAGAAAACTATTTGAACACAAGAGAATTTTTTTTTTTTTGAAACAGAGTTTTGCTCTTGTTGCCTAGGCTGGAGTGCAATGGGGCAATCTTGGCTCACTGCAAACTCCACCTCCTGGGTTCAAGCGATTCTCCTGCCTCAGGGTCAGCCTCCCAAGTAGCTGGGATTACAGGCATGCACCACCATGCCCAGCTAATTTTGTATTTTTAGTAGAGACGGTTTCACCATGTTGGTCAGGCTGGTCTTAAACTCCTGACCTCAGGTGATCCACCTGCCTCGGCCTCCCAAAGTGCTGGAATTACAGGCGTGAGCCACCACACCCGGCCAAGAATTACTTATCCCCTTTTTTTTAATATTAGCAAGCCTCAGGTCAGCATGTTCTTGGCAAATGTTTATTTTAAAAGACCACTGCCTGAACAAATTGCTCCAAAGCCCACTTCATCATTTACATAACTTCAGTACTTTTCCAGAACACAGGCCCTTTGAAATGTGTGAAAAGTGTTTCGAGTGGCTCCTCTTCCCATGCCTGAGTGTTACTAAGGATTGCTTCACAGCTCTTTCTGGCAGGATGTGAGAAACGCTCTATACACAAAATCCCAGCAACGGTGATTCACTCACAGCCAGGCTTACTTAAGGAAAAGACCCCTCTGAACTCTCCGACACTCACATCCTGGGGCCGAAACCATGATATAAACAGCCTCTGGAGCTTGACCGAAGCTCCCTGAACGCACACACAGTCCCTCTTTTAACGTGTAAGTGCACGGTGGCCGGGGCTCGCCAACAAGCACGGTGTAGACGGGGAGCAAGGACTGGCCGGGCTGCGCAGGAGGCCCGCCGGCTGGACCCGGCCGATAATGGAGCACGAGCCGCCCACCCTCCCTCAAGAAGGCCAGTGAAGAAGCACATAGGTCAGGCGCCGAACCCCGGGAGGCAGAAATGGGCCCGGAAACCGGGGAGGGACTCGCTGCGGATGCCCACGACGCTGGGGCCGGGAGTTTGAGCGCCGGGGGGCCGGGCCGCAGCCGCGAGGGCTGCACTCTCAGCCCGGCCGCCTCTCTCACCTCCTGCGCTGGCGGTCCCGGTTCCTGCCGAGGCGGTCGGACAGGCGTCCCAGGAGCGCGGCCAGCCCTGGGCGGCCAGGCAGGAGGCCCAGCAGTCGCCTCCAGAACACGGGTCCCGCCGCCGCTGCCGCCGCCACCGCCATGGAGACTCGCCGCTTCCGCTTCCGCTCCCGGCGGGCGCGAACTTTATTGACAAAGGCGAGCGCGGACACGGCGCAGGCGCGCAGGCGCGGAAGCCCTGGCTCGGAGAGGGCGGCGCTGCACGGCCCCCAAGCCTCAGTTTCCCCTCTGGGGGACACAGGCGAGGAACAGTGGTCGCGCCGCAGGAGGGGGTCGGAAGCCGGCCCGTTAAATCCGTAAGGGCGCCAGGTGGCCTGCATTCCTGCAGTCACTCGTCACAGGTCGCGGAGGAAAGGATGCGGCGCAGGGGCTCTAGCACCGTCACGCTTGGCTCCAACTCACCAGCTGTCAAAAAAGCTTTTGTTTGTTTGTTTTGAGACAGAGTCTCGGTCTGTGTCCCAGGCTGGAGTGCAGTGGCGCGATCTTGGCGCATTGCAGCCTCGACCTCCCGGCCTCAGGGGATCCTCTCAAAGTGCTGGGACCACTCCCAAAGTGCTGGGACCACCAAAGTGCCTGTGCCACCATGCCCGGCTAATTCTTTACTTTTTTGTCGAGATGGGGGTCTCACTACGTTGCCCAGGCCGGTCTCGAGCTCCTGGGCTCAAGAGATCCTCCAGCCTCAGCCTCCCAAAGTGTTGCCATTACAGACATGAGCCACCAAGCCTGGCCACTGGCTGTCAAAATTGACTCCTCGGCCGGCGCAGTGGCTCACGCCTGTAATCCCTGCACTCTGGGAGGCAGAGGCGGGTGGATCACCTGAAGTCAGGAGTTCAAGACCAGCCTGGCCAACCTGATGAAACCCCATCTCTACTAAAAATGCAAAAAATTAGCTGGGCGCAGTGGCCCGTGCCTGTAATCCCAAACTACTCAGGAGGCTGAGGCAGGATAATCGCTTGAACCCAGGAGGTGGAGGTTGCAGTGAGCCAAGATCGAACCACTGTACTCCAGCCTGGGCAACAAGAGCAAAACTCCGTCAAAAAAAAAAAAAAAAAAAAGGACTTCTCGCTGATAAGTGAGGGAATTACTGTTTGAGGCTCTAATTGATAGGGTGTTCTTTAGACTTGTACAACACCCCTAAGGTGTTAAACTTGAACAAAGTCTGTTCTTGTACAAAGTCTTGTAACCTGGTTAACGCTGACTCACTAAGGTGCACAGAACCACGGAAAATCCCCACCAGACTGAGGGAGGAATCATTTTTCACCCTGTTAGCCCCAGAGGCTGCAGCTCCATGGCACAGAACAGCCTAAGCAAATCTGTGTGAGATGAACAGTCTTCCACCCTCCTGATATGCCCAAGTACACAGATATCACTGGCCCCTGGCAACACACAGTTCTATGCCCAAAAAGCTGACGGAGCACATCCTCATACACCAAGAACACTTTTTTTTTTTTTTTTTTTTGAGGCAGGGTTTCACTCTTGTCACCCAGGCTGGAGTGCAATGGCGCAATCTTGGCTCGCTGCAACCTCTGCCTCCTGGGATCAAGAGATTTTCCTGTCTCAGTCTCCAGAATAGCTGGGATTACAGGCGTGCGCCACCACGCCTGGCTAATTTTTGTATTTTTAGTAGAGACAGGGTTTCACCATGTTGGCCAGGCTGGTCTCAAACTCCTGACCTCAAGTGATCCACCCAACTCGGCCTTCCAAAGTGCTGGGATTACAGGCGTGAGCCACCGCGCCCGGCCCAAGAACACTTTTTGCAGCTAATTTTAAAATGGAAAACTTTGTGGCATTCTGAAAGGCAGGAGAGGTGATCTCTGATCTGTAATATGCAGCTCCCTGGCTGACCCACATAGGCTGGGACCTGGAAACTGGAAAAGCTGTAGGACATAATCATAGTCTGCCGTGTTGTGAGGTTAAAATGATATGGACACGTGGGCCGGGCGCAGTGGCTCACACCTGTAATCCCAGCACTTTGGGAGGCCGAGGCGGGCAGATCATCTGAGGTCGGGAGTTCGAGACCAGCCTAACCAACATGGAGAAACCCCATCTCTACTAAAAATACAAAATTAGATGGGCATGGTGGCACATGCCTATAATCCTAGCTACTCAGGAAGGCTGAGGCAGGAGAATCGCTTGAACCCGGGAGGCGGAGGTTGCAGTGAGTCGAGATCGCGCCATTGCACTCCAGCCTGGGCAACAAGAGCGAAACTCAGTCTCAAAAAAAAAGATATGGACACACTGAAAAAAACACTCCAAAGTCCACTTCCACAGATTATGCAGGGAAATCAACTACACATTCCCACAAGAATGTTCATCTCAGCCTTGTTCATGATATCGGAAGTGTGGAAGCAAATCTTCAGGGTAGGGGGGTTGGTTAAATAATGATACATCAGTATGTTGGAAGACCACACAATCATAAAAATAACATGTTCTGGAAGAATATTTAATGACATTAAGTGTAAAAGCCAAATTACCAAGAAGTAGCGTAGAGACCATCTCATTTCATTAAAGGAGAGGAAGAAAGAGGAAATGCGTGTATGTACACAGAAAGACTGAAAGTAAATACCCCCAAATGTTAATGTTGGTTATTTGGTGCCATTAAGGAGTTTCCAAATTGTTGACAATCAACAAGTATTTCAGATTGGCTTAAAGTTTTCTTTTGCGTTTAGATAGCTTTACTAATACTACATGGAATTTGATTCAACCCTTCCAAGTTAGAAATGGTGAATCATCAAATTTCCTAACTTCCAGTAACTAGAATGAGGCCATCCATTGCATGGTTCCACTTTTGCACTGTTCCTGGCCCATGGTTGTTGCAGAGTAAACACTTGCTGTATGGCTACACCGTCATGCTCAGCGGTGAGCGCCGCATGGGCTACGGGAGCCTGGTTATCATCCTAGAAGGAGCTGGCAGCTTTTCTGCATGGGTGCTTTGCTGTGCGAGGTACTGAGACAAACAGCCATGGTACAGGCTCACTGGGAATTCTCAACCTTAAAGAAATGCTAGTAACAGACAGCAATATTGATAGCATGGTAAGTCACACTAATAAGTATTTACCCTAAGGATAACATCAAGGAATGACCCAGTCCCTTCTGAAACCACACATCGAGAGCCTCTGGCCTTCATGGCTAGTTTAAAACAGACAGAGCTATCACCAGAGTGAGGCAACCACGACTTTGCTGGGGACACATACATTTCGAGGTTGCAAAAATGTTAAATAATGGTTTTCAGAGATTGTGCAATTTTTAAATGATTCCATTTACAGGATGACAGCACATGCATTGTTCGTGTCAGGAGGTCTCATCTGGGCTAGTTACTGAAAACAAGTAGAGGAGATAAGACCCTCCCAGACAACAACGGTGACCCAGAGAGCCTGCCTGGGAGCACTCAGGGTGTCCCAAAGCTGCGTGGCCGGCTCTCAATCTGGGTCAGACACTACTGCTGCGGATGGGGTTTCTGGATGCCCATCTCAATGACTGCGGGCGAGAAGACATCTGTCCTCTGAGTCCCCCTCGCCCTCCTGCCCTCACCCACTGCCTTCTCGTTAGTCGCACTCGCTCCTTCCCAGACAGGAGGTGCCAGGGTTAGAAAGACAGGGTCGACGGGATTGACGGCAGATCCCATGTCTTCCCAAACGGAAAAGGAAACCCATTCATTGGAGGGAGAGTTGACGTCAAGGAGTGGTGGGCTGCTGCCCCTGAGAGTGGGGCAGCTCTCCCAGGCAGGAAACACCAGGAAATCCTGAGCCAACAGCCCATGCCTCACTGCCTGTGATTCACTCCCTCAACCGAAAATCACAGTAACACAAGAGGAAGGCCCCTCCTCCTCTAGCTTGCTTGCCGAGAGAGAGGGTCTCTCCCAAACACAGGGCTGTTAGCAAATTCCAAAGGGAGGAAGTGGCTGTCCGGCCCACCTTCTGCCTTCAGAGATGAGAAACTGTCCCGAGGGGCTGATCAGCTGTTTGTGAGGAGCCTGTTCTTTGTTAAAAGGAATGCAGCCTGCGTGCTGGAGATGGGATGAAACTGTAACTGCCCAATGGGTTCACCTTGCCCGCTGCCCGGACAGAACTGATTTATCAAGACAGAGGCATTGCAATGGAGAAAGGGTGATTCACGCAGAGCCCACTGTGCGGGAGACCAGAGTTTTATTATTACTCAAATCAGTCTCCCCAAGCATTCGGGGATCAGAGTTTTTCAAGAGAATTTGGCTAGTAAAGGAGCTTGGGAAGTGGGGAGTGCTGATTGGTCAGGTTGGAGATGGAATCGTAGAAGGTTGAAGTGAATTTTTCTTGCTATCTTCTATTCCTGGGTGGGATAGCAGAACTGGTTGAGCCAGATAACCGGTCTGGGTGGTGTCAGCTGATCCATGAGTGCAGGGTCTGCAAAATATCTCACGCACTGATCTGCGGTTTTCCAATAGTGATGTTATCCCCAGGAGCAATTTGGGGAGGTTCAGATTCTTGGAGCCAGAGGCTGCATGACCCTAAACTGTAATTTCTAATCTTATAGCTAATTTGTTAGTCCTGCAAAGGCCGACTGGACCCCAGGCAAGAAGGGGGTCTTTTCGGGAAAGGGCTGTTGTCAATTTTGTTTCAGAGTCAAACCATGAACTGAATTCCTTCCCAAAGTTAGTTCGGCCTACACCCAGGAATCCACAAGGACAGCTTAAAGGTTAGAAGCAAGATGGGGGCTGGGTGTAGTGGCTTACACCTGTAATCCCAGTACTTTGGGAGGCCGAGGTGGTTGGATCATGAGGTCAGTAGATCGAGACCATCCTGGCTAACACGGTGAAACCCCGTCTCTACTAAAAATACAAAAAAATTAGCCAGGCGGGGTGGCACGTGCCTGTAGTCCCAGCTACCCAGGAGGCTGAGGCAGGAGAATCGCTTGAACCCGGGAGGCGGAGGTTGGAGTGAGCCGAAATCACGCCACTGTACTCCAGCCTGGGCAACAGAGCTAGACTCCATCTCAAAAAAAAAAAAAGAAGATGGAGTTGATTAGGTCCGATTTCTTTTACTGTCATAATTTCCTCAGTTACAATTTTGCGAAGACAGTTTCAGAGCCCACCTGGGAGTGGCTGCCTCCCTCTCCCTCTATTCTTCCCCTTGGTCATATGTCCAGCCTCACTGGCCTGGCCTTCTCTCAAGCCCGCGTCCTCCTCAGCATCTTTTTTGTTGTTGTTGTTGAGATAAAGTTTTGCCCTTGTCACCCAGGCTGGAGTGCAATGGCACAATCTCGGCTCACTGCAACCTCTGCCTCGGGGGTTCAAGCAATTCTCCTGCCTCAGCCTCCCTGAGTAGCTGGAATTCCAGGTGCCTGCCACCACCCCCAGCTATTTTTTTCGTATTCTTAGTAGAGACAAGGTTTCACCATGTTGGCCAGGCTGGTCTCGAACTCCTGACCTTGCCAAAGTACTGGGATTACAGGTGTGAGCCACCGCGCCCGGCCTTCCTCAGCATCTTTACATTTGCTCTTCCCTCTGCTCAGAAGCACCTTCCCTCGGCTCATCTCATCCTGAGCTCTGTCCAAATGTCACCCTCCCCTAGAAACAGCTTTCCAACCCGGATAACAGGATTTTAGTTTCTTCCTCTTCCTTACAGTGACCTAATCGTTTGCTGTTGTGTGTTTTGTCTCTGCTCCATCAGAAGGCGAGCTTATGAATCTTTGTGTGCTCTGAGCACTGTGAATAGGATCTGGCCCCAGAACCGGGCTCCAGTGCTGGAGTGAGGAATGCACACAGGGCCAAAGGCAGTGAGCTCTGGGGCCTCCCGGCTGGAACAGGGAACCACTGTGGTCTTGCTTTTCCACCAATGGTGGGGACAAGGGTGGCCCGGCCTCCTGGGAAGACCTCTAACCTACTGTTTGCTATCAGTTTGCAAGGCTGAAAGCTCAGTCCACCTTTTGGGGCTGGCTTCCCTGAGCCCCCAGTCTCCCCACAGGCCCCAGCCCTTTTCCTGTCTTCATCCCCCTCCAACACCTCCCCAAGTTCTACTCTCCCTGCTAAGCTGTTACTCTGATCTTTCCCAACAGTCCCTGATACTGTTCCCACCAACACTAAGCCCTAACTCCAGCTCTCCCTGGCACAAGACAGACTTCTTTTCCCTCCAAGCAGGGCTCAGCATACGTTTTGGTTTTGTTTTGTTTTTTTGGAGACAGAGTCTCGCCCTGTCACTCAAACTGGAATGCAGTGGTGCAATCGCAATCTCAGCTCACTGCAACCTCCGCCTCCTGGGTTCAAGCGATTCTCCTGCCTCAGCCTCCCGAGTAGCTGGGACTACAGGTGCCCGCCACCACGTTCGGCTAATTTTTTGTATTTTTAGTAGAGACAGTATTTCACCACATTGACCAGGCTGGTCTTGATCTACTGACCTCAGGTGATCCGCCCACCCCAGCCTCCCAAAGTGCTGGGATCACAGGCATGAGCCACCAAGCCCAGCCAAGTTTTGTTTTGTTTTTTGAGACAGTCTCACTCTATCACCCGGGCTGGAATGCAGTGGCATGATCTCCGCTTACTGCAAACTCCGCCCCGAGTTTAAGAGATTCTCGGCCAGGCATGGTGGTGGCGGTGGCTCATTCCTGTAATCCCAGGACTTTGGGAGGCTGAGGCGGGTGGATCACAAGGTCAGCAGATTGAGACCATCCTGGCTAACACGGTGAAACCCCGTCTCTACTAAAAATAAAAATAATAAAAAAAAATAGCCGGGAGTGGTGGTGGGCGCCTGCAGTCCCAGCTGGAGTCTGAGGCAGGAGAATGGCGTGAACCCAGGCGGCGGAGCTTGCAGTGAGCCGAGATTGTGCCACTGCACTCCAGCCTGGGTGACAGAGTGAGAGTCCATCTCAAAAAAAAAAAAAGAGAGATTCTCGTGCCTCAGCCTCCAGCGTAGCTGGGATTACAGGCATGGACCACCATGCCCAGCTAATTTTTTTGTATTTCTGTAGAGACAGGGTTTCTCCATATTGGCCAGGCTGGTCTTGAACCCCTGACTTCAAACAATCTGCCCACCTCAGCCTCCCAAAGCGCTGGGATTACAAGCATGAGCCACCGCGCCTGGCCAGCATATGTTTTCTTAAAGGGCAAATAGCAAATATTTTAGGCCAGGAGCAGTGGCTCCCGCCTGTAATCCCAACACTTTGGGAGGCCAAGTGGGAGGATGGCTTCAGACCAGGAGTTTGAGACCAGCCTGGACAACATAGTGAAACCCCATTTCTACAAAAAAAATTTTTTTTTAATGAACTCAGCCTGGTGGCTCATGCCTGTGGTCCCAGTTACTTGGGAGGCTGAGGTGGGAGGATCACTTGGGCCTGGGAGGTGGAGGCTGCAGTGAGCCGTGATCACACCACTACACTCCAGCCTAGGTGACAGAGCGTAGGTGTCTCAAAAAAGCCAAACAAACAAACAAAAAGCCCACACAAATAAATAAATAAATATGTTCTACTTTGTAGGCCAGATGGTCTCGGTGGCAACAACTCAACTCTGGTGTGAAAGCAGCCGCAGACAATTTGAATGAGCCTGGCTGTGATCCAATAAAACCTTATTTCCAAAAATCGTCCTCCAGCACGTGCCCCATAGTTTGTCAACTCCTGGGTTAGAAAAGTTTTCTGCTGTGCACAGTGGCACGTGCCTATAGTCTCAGCTACTCGGGAGGCTGAGGCAGGAGGATCACCTGAGCCCAGGAATTCCGGCTGCAGTGCACTATGCCAATCAGGTGTTCGCACTAAATTCAGCATCAATATGGTGGCCTCCACCAGGTTGCCCAAGGAGGGGGGGCGGTGAACCGGCCCAGGTGGGAAAAGGGACAGGTGAAAATTGTCATGCTGATCAGTAACGAGATCGCGCCTGTGAATAGCCACTTGCACTCCAGCCTGAGTGACAGAGTGAGACGCTGTGTTTTTTCTTTTTTCTTTTTTTTCTTTCTGAGAGAGGGTCTCACTCAGTTGCCCAGACTGGAGTGCAGTGGCATGATCTTGGCTCACTGCAGCCCCCATCTCCTGGGCTCAAGCCATCCTCCCACCTTAGCCTTCCAAGTAGCTGGGACTACAGGTGCGCACCACCACGCCAGGCTAATTTTTGTATTTTTTCTAGAGACAGACTTTTGCCATGTTGCCCAGGCTGGTCTTGAACTCCTGAGCTCAAGCGATCCACCCATCTTGGCCTCCCAAAGTGCTGGGATTACAGGCATGAGCCACTGCACCCAGCCTGAGACCCTGTACTTAAAAAAAGAAACAACGACAAAAAACAGCTTTCCCCACAGCCGTAGCCATGTACCTGGCATGGGCTCTGCTAGACCTGTGTGGCCCTAAAACTGGAAGAGATGGGGATTTCTGGGACTAGGGTCCTAAGCCTGTTGGAGCTGAGGGAAGGTGCAAAAGAGCCGAAAGTTGTAAGGAACAAATTTGACAAACACAGAAGCTCGAATCAGCAACCTCCCTGTGCAGGGGTGGGAGCCAGTCAAAGATTTTCCATTCATCATTTAAACTTTTCAGTGTTGAAAATCTTGTCATCTGCAAAACAAAACACCCATGCTCAATGGCTCCCTCGCCACAAAGAAGCCCAGGACGTTCTGGCATTTGATCAACAAGAAGCCAGAGCCCAGATTTCTGGAAATGCCTTTTGGGCAGAGCATCCTGGTTTGTTTCTCTGTCACCAGTGAGAGATAAAAGCAGCTCTAGGTTTCAGGGGAATCTCAGCCTTTTGTGGCATGGCGGGTCGCCAGCGCCATCCGAGCAAGGAGCTGCAGGCCTCGAGATCCAGCAGCCCACAGGGTGGGGAACCCAGTGATGTCCCAGGGAATCCCAGGGTCCCCCGCCCCGCAGCTTCTCCCTGCCCAGTCCCCACAGTGAAGTAGAGGAAGAGGCCAAGCATACCTGCTTAAGATGAGGTCCAAGAGGGAAGGGCCAGTGGGACAGGAAGAGCTGGACTCCTCCTCCTGGCCAGGCTTGATTTATTTCCAGTCTCCTCGAATTTAGGAAAGAGACTCAAAATAAATGCCCCAAAGTCCGTAGCCTTCCTTGCCCTTTAGCTTGGGAGAGGCAGAGGTCAGGCTGAGTTGCTGCCTCAATGCCTGCAGACCCTGGCAGGGAAGGGAAGGAAGGGGAGGGTGGTCACCCTGGAGGGTGGGCCTGTGCTGACCTGGGGAGCCCATGCCCCACCTGAAAGGCCAACAGGGATGTGCCAGAACGTGGTCCACTGCTACCAGAGTGTCCCGTTTTTCTAAGGAAAGCTCCAGATTCAAATGTAGATGTGAAATTTCCAGATTTTTTTAATGTTGTCTCAAAAATTGTTTTAATTCTGTATAGGCCACACAGCTACTGCGTCTACAGACTACATTCAGCCGTGCACACGCCACCACTCTGCATCTTTTTTTTTTTTTTTTTGGCTGCTTCTTGCAGAGCAGGGCTAATTCATAGGCATTGTGCCCACAGTAGCCTGCATCTTCTGGTCTGTAAAAAAGAAAAGAAAAAAAAAAAATGCCCCAGGTGGCACAGGAAGCCAGGGAATAGGAGGGGAAGACTCTGGCTCACCTGATTGCACTTTTTGAATGCTGACCTATGGGGCTGTCTTACGTATTCACAAACTATGTTTTCAATTTGCAAAGTTCCACAAATGCCTGAACCACCTCCCACAGGTAGAATTAAATGGGTTCTTTTCTCTCTTTTTTTTTTTTTTTTTTTTTGAGACAGTCTCACTCTGTCCCCCAGGCTGGAATGCAGTGGCACTATCTCAGCTCCGCTGCAGCCTCTGCCTCCCCGATTCAAGAGATTCTTCCACCTCAGCCTCCTGAGTAGCTGGGACTACAGGTGCGCGCCACCACTCCCGGCTAATTTTTGTATTTTTAGTAGAGAAGGGGTCTCACCATGTTGGCCAGGCTGGTCTTAAACTCCTGACCTCACGTGATCCACCTGCCTCGGCCTTTCAAAGTGCTGGGATTACAGGCGTGAGGCACTCCTCCTGGCGAAGTGGGGTCTTCTTAGCTCAGCTCACAGCCACTTCAGCTTGAGCTGGAAGCAGGGGGCTAAGGCCTTTGGGGAGTGAGAGGGAGAGTGAAGTAGAAGTGAATGGGAAAAGACAGTGGGCAGCAGAGGCCCGGGCATGTGGCACCAGGAGAATGCCTGTCCCACCAGCAGGCCCTCCCTGCCTCTGCCAGCTCTCCGTCCTCCCCTCCCCTGTGTATGCCACCGAGTGGCCTGGAGGGAGGCCAGACGAGCCTGTGTGTAGGGAAAGCCTGGGAGTCTAGTCAACCAACCTGGGCACCAGCTGGAGCTCTGCCACGATCTGACTGGGAGACCTCGCACCGGGCAGGGACCTCTCTAGACCTCAGCTTCCCATCAGCCTACATGTGTTACTTCTTCAGGGAATCCCCCTTGGTTGTCCCCCCAATAGATTAGGTCTCCCCATAATAGGCTCACATAGCTCCTGGGACTTCTTCATAGTATGCAGCACAGTCAAAATTAATCAATCCCGATATAATTCTGGAAGAATCTTGTCCTTCTGGAAAAACATCTAAGCTCCATGAGATCCGAGACTGATAAATTTCTGGCACCTAACTCAATCCCTGACACATAGTAGGTGCTCAATAAATATCTACTCAAGGCCAGGTGTAGTGGCTCATGCCTGTAATCCCAGCACTTTGGGAGGCTGAGGTGGATGGATCAGAAGGTCAGGAGGCTGGCCAATATGGTGAAACCCCGTCTCTACTAAAAAATACAAAAATTAGCCGGGCGTGGTGGCGGACGCCTGTAGTCCCAGCTACTCAGGAGGCTGAGGCAGGAGAATCGCTTGAACCGGGAGGCAGAGGTTGCAGTGAGCCAAGATTGTGTGTGCCACTGCACTCCAGCCTGGGTGACAGAGCAAGACTCTGTCTCAAATAAATAAATAAATAAATAACTATTCAAGGAATAAATGGTAGTATAAAATAAGTGTTATGGCTGGGCACAGTGGCTCACGCCTGTGATCCTAGCATTTTGGGAGAGCGAGGCCAGTGGATTGCCTGAGCTCAGGAGTTCGAGACAAGTCTGGGCAACATGGCAAACACCGTCTCTACCTAAAAATACAAAAAATTAACCAGGCGTGGCGGTGTGCACCTGTAATCCCAGCTACTCAGGAGGCTGAGGCAGAAGAATCGCTTGAACCCCAGAGGCAAAGGTTGCAGTGAGCTGAGATTGCGCCCCTGCACTCCAGCCTGGGCAACAGAGTGATACTGTGTCAAACAAAAAACAAGTGTTGCAGGGGCAAGAAGTGACTCCAGGCAGGTCCTGCAGCCCCCAGGGGCCTGACCCTCCACCAGCATTTTGTTTGCAATTATCGGGGGAGTGGCTGTTGGGGGAGTATGAAACCTGGGAAGGGGCAGTTCACGTGCTCCAGGTTAAGAAACTCTGAACAACACCAGCCTAAGGCCCAGTGAGTACAGTGCCGTCAAGGGGGAGGGAGTTAGGAACACGTGGGGATAGCTGCCCCAGTTTCACCTTAGATGCCTTACAGTCTCACCTTCTTGTCCTTGGTGGAGGCTCCAACCCCACTTCTTCTAGCCCACTTCTCTGCCTTCAAAGTTGGTTCAGGATCTTGGGAGCCAGAGAGAGGGTATTATTTTCTTTTTTCTTTTTCTTTTACTTTTTTCTTTTTTTTGAGACGGAGTTTTGCTCTTGTCGCCCAGGCTGGAGCGCAATGGCACAATCTCAGCTCACTGTAAATCTCCACCTCCCAGTTTTAAGCGATTCTCCTGCCTCAGTCTCCTGAGGGGCTAGGATTACAGGCATGCACCACTGCGCCCAGCTAATTTTGTATTTTTAGTAGAGACAGGGTTTCACCATGTTGGCCAGGCTGGTCTGGAACTCCTGACCTCAGGTGATCCACCAGCCTTGGCCTCCCAAAGTGCTGGGATTACGGGCGTGAGCCACCACACCCAGCCTATCATTTTCTATTTGAACTTGCCCAAGAATCAGTGCACGGCACAGTGCATACCAGGTGTGCTTCACACTGCGGAGGAGGCAGGGACTTCCCAGAGGGTGAGAGGCTCAGAAGGAAGCCTGCGTCCGGGCTGCAGGAGCTTGACCAGAGGCTGCAGGCACACCATGGTCATGAGGAGCACCTGCCCCAGAGCCCCAGGAGAGTCAGGGCACCCGACCGTGACCACTTGGCTCCAGCAGCCAGCCCAACTGCAGTATTGCAGGGCGAGCCGAACAGCTGCACTCAGCTGGTCCCCCACCAGCTCCTGCCACTCCAAGGGCGCCTGGGCCCAGGACATCCCAAGAGGCACGTCTCCCAGAGACAGCATGGCCTCCTCGCCCCCTCCCGGGCTCTCCCCGTCCTGGGCACTGCCTCGTCTGCATTGCCGCCCAGATGGTTCACCACAGCCTCACTTCCCAGAACTGCCCTGCTGCCCTGATGTCTGTTCCCGCAGCTGCTTCAGGGCAAATAAAAACTCTTCCCACCCCAGCCTCGGACAGAGCAGCATTTGTCGGTTTGGGTTCAGAGGAGATATTGGCTAGGAGCTAACTCCTCACTCCCCACCCTCCAACTCCAAACTTGTAGCAGATGTGGATTCCTTTTTGACAAAGTGGGAAGAAACTTTCCTCCTCTTCTCACTGCGCCCCCAACATTTCATCCTCTCTGCACCCTCCTAGAGTCACCCCCCACTTACCCACTCTCACCCTCTCAACACTTCCCAGGGCCCCTCTGTGGGTGGAGGAATGGGCCCCCCAGGGCAGGGGTCCTGGCACTCAGGCCCAGCCCAATCCCCAGAGGGAACGAGGAATCCGAGAAGGCGGGCAGTGGGTAGGTGGGTGGGTCCCTCAAGTGTTTTCTTTCCCCTCCCCTCCTCGAAGTTTTTCTGGGAAATGCCAGAGGCCGGCTGGGCCTGGAATGTCAGGCTTGAAAGAAACTCCTCCACTGCCTCTTAGACATCGGAGCCACAAACCTTTTTATTAGCTCCGGGGCCCCTCCTGGCGGGAACAAAGGCCTGCAAACAGGAATGCCATTGTCCCTGCCTCCCTTGGCCCGCCCCTATGCGAAGCAGGAAAGAGAGGGCTCAGGGTCAACCTGGTCTGAGACCTGTGAACTCTTCCCCTGCTCCGGAAAGGTCATCTGGGCCATAGTCCTGCAGGCTGCAAGGTTAGTCCCACAGGCCATCCCAGTGGGTAAGAAAAGAAGCCAGGGCTGCAGCCGAGGAGGGCTGGGGTGCGGCAGAGCTGAGCACCCCAGGTAGCCCAGCCCTAGGTTCCAGGCCTCAGCCCTGGGAGAGCCACACTGGAGCAGCAGGCAGGGCTTCCAGGAGGTCAGATGAGAGACAGGTCCCCCACCATCTCCTCCAAATTGGCCAAGAGAAAGGGGGACAGAAAAGAAGAGGCCTCCCTGCCTCCTCCCCTGGCCTCTAGACACCAACGCCGGACCTGAAGCTCTAGAAGGGAGGGAAGCTGATTGATTTCCCCACCGTGTATCCCCAGGTGTGGCAGGCTAGCTCACAGGCAGAAGACGCACAGTCAACGGCAGGCACTGGGCAGTCCAGCCCCAGCTGCCTCCTTGCGCTGTAGAATGCCCAGCAGTGTTAAAGACGGGGAGGCCTTGGGTTTGGCATTTAGCAACGCTGTGGTCTGAGGCCGGCATCCCGACCCGTCTACTGCAGATGCAGCCACCAACAATGGCAACCTCAGCATCCGCCCCCGGGTCGGCGAGCCTGTGTTCACCAAGCCATGCCACGGCTTCCCGCGACCACCCCGCGGCGCCAGGTTTCCTTCCCATCCATGAGATTTGGGGAAGGGCTCAGCATCTGTCACACACCATGAGTAAGTGGAGCCCTACAGGCAGCTGAAACCACTGTGTACTTCCCCTCCATCATGAATGAATATCTTTATTATCTTTATGACCAAGCACCTTTGCCTGGAAATGGGATTGTGACTTCGCAGAAATTCTGCAAAGGGAGAGATTAGGAAAAGGCAAAAGTCTCCTAAATCCCTTAGACGGGAAATCAGGAGGGCAGAGCAGAGGGGCCAGATCTCCCCTCGACCCCCCCAGCAGAGGGAAGATAAGAGCAAGCAAGCCTGCGACTCTCTAGCTCTGGCTTCTCTCAGCCGGGGTCCCTGCCTGGAAGCAGCTCTGGAGTGTACCCTGTAAAGGCCCAGGTGTCTCCACCCACATTTTCAGAAACGTTTTCGTCTTCATTCCTTTGTCTTCAGATTAACAGGCCTCTAATCTCCAGCGAACCATGGATGGGGCTTCCCAGCACTCACACCCTCTATCCCATCTGTATAGCTCCTGAGCCCTGCATGGAAAACCAAAAAGTACTCTAGAAGAAAGCAGGTTGTGGTCTCTAAAAACAATGGAAAGAAGTCAACATCATCCTTGACTTAGAGATTCAGTCTACGTACCAGGTTCCAGTCTGAAAAAGAAAAAAAAAATCAAATATAGTCTGTTTCCCCAAGATCCTCACTGGAGATATAGTCAGAACATTTTGGTTAATGCAAAAAGAGCTACCTGGAAGTTTAGAGTGCCTGCCTTTTTCCGTTTTTTTTTTTTTTGGAGACAGAGTCTCACTCTGTCTTCCAGGCTGGAATGCTGCGGCACAATCATAGCTCACCGCAGGCTCTACCTGCTGGGCTCATGCGATCCTCCCACCTCAGCCTCCTGAGTAGCTGGGACCACAGGTGCGCACCACCATGCCCGGCTAATTTTTAAAATTTTTTGTAGAGATGGAGTCTCCACTATGTTGCCCAAGCTGGTGTCAAACTCCTGAGCTCAAGCAATCCTCCCACCTCGGCCTCCCAAAGTGCTGGGATTACTGGCACGTGCCACCACGCCCAGCCCGTCTGCCAAATTTTAAAGGAAAAGTAGAAATCAGCCAAGGTGTGGAAGGTAGTTCCCTCCTTGTCCCCAGACAGGGAAGCAAATGTACAGAAACCCAGGACTGAGGAACGTTACCTTCTGGACAGCTTGGAGCTCTATGTAGCTAGAGCACGAGGCACCAGTCGCTGAGGCAGTGGCAGCCGATGAAACTGACACGGAGCAGCGTGGGACACACACTGCACCGAGGAGTCTGGATTCATCCAGAAAGTGATGGGAAACCATGGGAGAGATTAGAATGCCAATCCCTAATCTCATGCCCGTAATCCCAGCACTTTGGGAGGCCAAGGCAGGCGGATCACCTGAGGTCAGGAGTTCGAGACCAGCCTGGCCAACATAGCGAAACCCTGTCTCTACTAAAAATACAAAAAAAGTAGCCAGGCATGGTGGCACATGCCTGTAATCCCAAGTACTCGGGAGGCTGAGGCAAGAGAATCACTTAAACCCGGGAGGTGGAGGTTGCAGTGAGCCGAGATGGCACCACTGCACTCCAGCCTGGGTGACAGGTGGGACTCCATCTCAAAAAAAAAAAAAAAAAAGAAGCTTGGTGGCTGGCTGACCTGTTTCAAGACAAGCAGCTTTTTGGAATGTATCTTCCATAGGAGATGTACGGTTCCCCAAAACAAGGCAGCTTACATCCATAGCCAACCCTATGAGCCCAAGCTGCAGCAGCTCAGCTCACTCCTCCCTGTCCTCAAAGCCTCCCCAGTGCTTTCAAAATCATGACAGTTAATATGCATTGAGCACTTCCTATGTGCAAGGCACCACTCTAAGCATTTTGCATGTGGGAGCTCCAGACAACTCAGTGAGGTAGGTACTACTCTCCAACCATTTTACAAATAAGGAAACCGAGGCACAGCTGGTAAGGCAGATTGCCTAAAGTCACACAGCTACTGGGTGATAGAGCCCGAACAGCAGTTGGATCTCCTGCTGAGATGAGCAGGCAGGGAGCCCCGCACCTCCCACCTCACTCATCACCTGGGGGCTCCATGCCGATTGCCTCGGCCATCTCCCCCTGCAGGATTCACCCAGCACTTCTGTCTTCCAGCACTTTGCCCTGTGCCTGGCAAAAGCAGGCTCTCAGCAAAGGTTTATGGAATGGATGAATGAACTTGACTTGTGTCAGAGCATTGTAATTTACAAAGCACTTTCTCATCCATTACCTCAAGGGCTATTCCTTGAGTCTTCTTTGTCTTCCACTGGGCTCTACCCAGAAGTGTATGGTCATGCAGCCACGTAACACTGAATGGATGAGAAAAAGAATGAACTGATTACAGAGAGAAGGAGAATCCATTTCATTACCCTGCAAGCATTGTGAGGGCAAAGACCAGGTCCTACTCATCATTATATATCAATGCCCGGCCCAGTGCCTGGTGCATGGAGCTCAATATTTGTGAAATGTGTTGAATAAACCAGTTTCCTCCTCTGCTCTCCTAATAAGCTGGAGGGAGAGTTGAACTAACTGGGTTGCTTCTATTTCTATCACGCTTTGATGTGCAGAATCTTTTTTTTTTTTAATTTCAAATCTCTTATGGCAAAAGGTTCTTTTTCTTTCTTCCTTTTCTTTTTTTTTTTTTTTTTTTTTTTTTGAGACAGAGCTCTGTCGCCAGGTTGGAGTGCAATGGCGCGATCTCGGCTCACCGCAACCTCTGACTCCCTGGTTCAAGCGATTCTCCTGCCTCAGCCTCTCAAGTAGCTGGGATTACAAGCATGTGCCACCACACTCAGCTAATTTTTGTATTTTTAGCAGAGACGAGGTTTCACCATGTTGGCCAGGATGGTCTCGATCTCCTGACCTCGTGATCCACCCGCCTCAGCCTCCCAAAGTGCTGGGATTACAGGCATGAGCCACCATGCCTGGCCCTTTTTATTTTATTTTATTTTATTTTTTTTAACAGGGTCTCACTCTGTTGCCCAGACTAAAGTGCAGTGGCACGATCATGGCTCACCGCAGCCTTGACCTCCCTGGCTCAAGCGATCCTTCCACCTCGGCCTCCCAAGTAGCTGGGACTACAGGCACAGGCCACCACTCCTAGCTAACTTTTTTCTATTTTTTGCAGAGATGGGGGTGCTCACTTTGCTGCCCAGGCTGGTCTTGAATGCCTATATGCTCAAGTGATCCTCTCGCCTCCGCCTGCCAAAGGGAAGGAAAAGGTTCGGGCTCCAGTTTTACAGGTGGCAAAACGGAAGCCCAGAGAAACTGTGTGTCTTGTCCAAATCTCACTGAGTCCCCAGCACATGCTGGGGAGAGGTGATGGCACGGACTGAGGATACAGTGGCAAAGGCAGTGCGCACCTATCAATTCCAGGGCCGGCAAAAGGGCCAGTTCTGGGTTCTGGCATCCCAAGCTCCCTGTCCCTGGCGGCAGTCTCTTCCTTGCCTTTCACCACCTCATTATCCTGGTATCTAGGAAGAGCGCAGGGCCCCAGGCCCACAGCGTCTGCATCCCGAGAGGTGAAAATCTAAATGCCACGGAGGCAGCTCTCGGGTGTCTCCAGCACCACACAGCCCATTTGGGGACAAGATGACAAAACTTGCCATCCTTCATAAGGCTGGCCCCGGGTCTCCAAGCCCAAACTATCTACATCAGTGCCAACGTGACCAACAGCAAAGCAATCTTTCACCTCAATCACTTCCTCTCCTCCCCTCTACCCCCTCCCCGCCAGTGATCAAGTCCTCCCCCCACCCCAAGAGAGGCAGGGGGTCACATTCCAGGGGGTGTGGGCCATCTGGCAGTAGCCTGAACCCCTGAAAACTGCTTTCCGGAAATTCTCTCCTGCTAGAATTTTATTCCCAGGTCTGACCCCAGCCTGGGGTGTGAATTCCCCCTTCTCGGCCACCTTTCCAGCTCCGGAGACAGCCATTCCCGCAGACCCCTGGCGTGCCTATTCCAAGGCCTGGGCCGCGCAGCACCAAACTGCACTCCCCTAGGAGACCCCAGGGCGCCCTCTGGCGGACGCGGGCCGTAGGTTGGGGCCATCGTTCCACCTCGAGCTCTCCAGCCCGGCCGAGAGCACCTGGCCCAACCCACACCGGACCAACGAGGTTTGCAGACCCCAGTGCATGAAAGCGTCTTCATAGGGGAGGGGAGGGGGGCTCCACACTCGCGTCAGGGTTGGCAAAGAACCTGGCAGTGGGCCGAGGCTGGGTAGCTGCCACGAAGGGGCGTCCCCTGCAGCCCTGGGTCTCCCCTCTGGAATCTGCCCGCAGGTGACTGTCGCACGTCTCCAACCTCCGGCTCCCGGGTCTGACCCCAGCCCCGCTGCCTGGCTGTGGGGTAGCCCCACTTCCCTTTCGGCTGGCCCGGGCCGCCTGACCCGCAGTTGGGCCCTCGGGGAGGCCCGGGTGGCGGCGAGGGGGTGTCCCCACGGGGTCCGGGAAAAGGGGAAGGGGAACCGGGAGGCTCTCCAGGTCGGCCTCCTAGAACTGCCCGCTCTCCCGAAGCGGCGCCCCCGCCTCTGCCAGAAATTAGCCTTCTTAGAAGGGAGGGGGGTGGGGGGAAAGTGTGAATGAGAAGTTGGGGGCGGAGCGCGCGGCGGGGAGGGGCCGCTGCCAGGAACGCGCCGCCGGGGCTGGCGCCGCGCCCACCGGCCGCCTCGGCCGCCTCTCGTCGCGCTTTGTCTCCGCGCGCGTCCCTCCCGGTCCCTGCCCCTGCTCGCGGCCCGCCCTCGGCGCCCGCGGCCCCTCCCTCACCCTCCGCGCTCAGCCTTTCTCTGCTGCGAGTAGTGACTAAACATTACAAGAAGGCCGGCCGCGCAGTTCCAGGAATCGGGGGGCGGGGCGCGGCGGCCGCCTATATACCCGCGAGCGCGGCCTCCGCGGCGGCTCCGACTTGGACTCCCTGCTCCGCTGCCGCCGCTTCGGCCCCGCACGCAGCCAGCCGCCCGCCGCCCGCCCGGTCCAGCTCCCGCCGCGGCCCCTTGCCGCGGTCCCTCTCCTGGTCCCCTCCCGGTTGGTCCGGGGGTGCGCAGGGGGCAGGGCGGGCGCCCAGGGGAAGCTCGAGGGACGCGCGCGCGAAGGCTCCTTTGTGGACTTCACGGCCGCCAACATCTGGGCGCAGCGCGGGCCACCGCTGGCCGTCTCGCCGCCGCGTCGCCTTGGGGACCCGAGGGGGCTCAGCCCCAAGGACGGAGACTTCGATTCGGGACCAGGTAGGAAGGAGGAGCGCGGCGTGGGGAGGGGTCTCGCTCAGTCCCGGGAGCTTTTCCCGGTTTCCCCTCCCCTTCCCGGGTCATTCCCGGCAGGGAGGTGACGAGGTAGGGGCAGAGCGGATGGAAGCCGGAGATCCCAGGTTCCCGGAATACTCCGGCTGGGGCCTTCGGGCTTCTCCTGTCCCCTCCCTACCCCCGTGCCTCGGGTTTCTCCCTCCGTCCACACCGCCCGGGGCTACTGGACTGAGCGGCGCCCAGGCAGTCCCGGGGGCCCTTCTCCTGCTCCCCACCCGGCCACACTCCTGGAGACCTAACTTCCGCGCGCGAGTTTCCCACGCTGCGCCCTTGCAGTGCGCGCCTGGGAAGGGGCTGCCCGGGGCCACCCTGCCGGCAGGGGCGGGAGCCGTGCGGGCTCCGTGAGGCGCCTGGATCGGAGCGCGGGCCCAGGAGAGGGCCCCCGGGGCAGTGGGTGCCCCAGTCGCTCGGCGAAGGCAGGGGAGCCGGGGCGGGCCGGGCGCGCTGGAGGGTTCCGGGCACTCACGCGCTCGCGCCTTCCTCTCCGCAGCCCCCCGGGATGCGGTAGCGGCCGCTGTGCGGAGGCCGCGAAGCAGCTGCAGCCGCCGCCGCGCAGATCCACGCTGGCTCCGTGCGCCATGGTCACCCACAGCAAGTTTCCCGCCGCCGGGATGAGCCGCCCCCTGGACACCAGCCTGCGCCTCAAGACCTTCAGCTCCAAGAGCGAGTACCAGCTGGTGGTGAACGCAGTGCGCAAGCTGCAGGAGAGCGGCTTCTACTGGAGCGCAGTGACCGGCGGCGAGGCGAACCTGCTGCTCAGTGCCGAGCCCGCCGGCACCTTTCTGATCCGCGACAGCTCGGACCAGCGCCACTTCTTCACGCTCAGCGTCAAGACCCAGTCTGGGACCAAGAACCTGCGCATCCAGTGTGAGGGGGGCAGCTTCTCTCTGCAGAGCGATCCCCGGAGCACGCAGCCCGTGCCCCGCTTCGACTGCGTGCTCAAGCTGGTGCACCACTACATGCCGCCCCCTGGAGCCCCCTCCTTCCCCTCGCCACCTACTGAACCCTCCTCCGAGGTGCCCGAGCAGCCGTCTGCCCAGCCACTCCCTGGGAGTCCCCCCAGAAGAGCCTATTACATCTACTCCGGGGGCGAGAAGATCCCCCTGGTGTTGAGCCGGCCCCTCTCCTCCAACGTGGCCACTCTTCAGCATCTCTGTCGGAAGACCGTCAACGGCCACCTGGACTCCTATGAGAAAGTCACCCAGCTGCCGGGGCCCATTCGGGAGTTCCTGGACCAGTACGATGCCCCGCTTTAAGGGGTAAAGGGCGCAAAGGGCATGGGTCGGGAGAGGGGACGCAGGCCCCTCTCCTCCGTGGCACATGGCACAAGCACAAGAAGCCAACCAGGAGAGAGTCCTGTAGCTCTGGGGGGAAAGAGGGCGGACAGGCCCCTCCCTCTGCCCTCTCCCTGCAGAATGTGGCAGGCGGACCTGGAATGTGTTGGAGGGAAGGGGGAGTACCACCTGAGTCTCCAGCTTCTCCGGAGGAGCCAGCTGTCCTGGTGGGACGATAGCAACCACAAGTGGATTCTCCTTCAATTCCTCAGCTTCCCCTCTGCCTCCAAACAGGGCACACTTTGGGAATGCTGAGCTAATGAGAACTGCCAGGGAATCTTCAAACTTTCCAACGGAACTTGTTTGCTGTTTGATTTGGTTTAAACCTGAGCTGGTTGTGGAGCCTGGGAAAGGTGGAAGAGAGAGAAGTCCTGAGGGCCCCAGGGCTGCGGGCTGGCTAAGGAAATGGTCACACCCCCCGCCCACCCCAGGCGAGGATCCTGGTGACATGCTCCTCTCCCTGGCTCCGGGGAGAAGGGCTTGGGGTGACCTGGAGGGAACCATCCTGGTGCCCCACATCCTCTCCTCCGGGACAGTCACCGAAAACACAGGTTCCAAAGTCTACCTGGTGCCTGAGAGCCCAGGGCCCTTCTTCCGTTTTAAGGGGGAAGCAACATTTGGAGGGGATGGATGGGCTGGTCAGCTGGTCTCCTTTTCCTACTCATACTATACCTTCGTGTACCTGGGTGGATGGAGCTGGAGGATGGAGGAGACGGAACATCTTTCACCTCAGGCTCCTGGTAGAGAAGACAGGGGATTCTACTCTGTGCCTCCTGACTATGTCTGGCTAAGAGATTCGCCTTAAATGCTCCCTGTCCCATGGAGAGGGACCCAGCATAGGAAAGCCACATACTCAGCCTGGATGGGTGGAGAGGCTGAGGGACTCACTGGAGGGCACCAAGCCAGCCCACAGCCAGGGAAGTGGGGAGGGGGGGGGGCGGAAACCCATGCCTCCCAGCTGAGCACTGGGAATGTCAGCCCAGTAAGTATTGGCCAGTCAGGCGCCTCGTGGTCAGAGCAGAGCCACCAGGTCCCACTGCCCCGAGCCCTGCACAGCCCTCCCTCCTGCCTGGGTGGGGGAGGCTGGAGGTCATTGGAGAGGCTGGACTGCTGCCACCCCGGGTGCTCCCGCTCTGCCATAGCACTGATCAGTGACAATTTACAGGAATGTAGCAGCGATGGAATTACCTGGAACAGATTTTTGTTTTTGTTTTTGTTTTTGTTTTTGTGGGGGGGGGGGCAACTAAACAAACACAAAGTATTCTGTGTCAGGTATTGGGCTGGACAGGGCAGTTGTGTGTTGGGGTGGTTTTTTTCTCCATTTTTTTGTTCGTTTCTTGTTTTTTAATAATGTTTACAATCTGCCTCAATCACTCTGTCTTTTATAAAGATTCCACCTCCAGTCCTCTCTCGTCCCCCCTACTCAGGCCCTTGAGGCTATTAGGAGATGCTTGAAGAACTCAACAAAATCCCAATCCAAGTCAAACTTTGCACATATTTATATTTATATTCAGAAAAGAAACATTTCAGTAATTTATAATAAAGAGCACTATTTTTTAATGAAAAACATGACTTGAGCCTTTTCTCCACCCCTGCCCCCCCGCCCCCCGCCCCGTGCCTTGCTTTCTCTTTCACCCACACCCACACTCTGCATCGGAGAGGAGGAAGAGAGCCGCAGAAGGTGGAATCGAATACGTCTCAGCCTTACGTCAGCACGCCTGCCTCGTGTGTCACTGACAAGCTAAGGCAGCCACCTAGACTTACCGAGAGGGGTAATTCCTGCAAGTCTGATTCAGATCTGACCAGAATATGCAAAGCAAGTTCGAAGGAAGCGCTTCAAAGGGCTTGCAGGGAGCAAGCTGAGCTGTGGTCAAAGCTTTTAGAGGCTCCAGGCTATTAGAGGCGCTCTGGTTCCTTGGCAGGGAGTCGTTCCGAGAAAGCCCAGACATGGGGTCCTAGTGGTGACCTATGACCTCAGTCTAGCCAGGTTCACTGGAAGTGGGGGGAGGGGTGGTCCTGAAGCAAATCTTGCATGCAGGTGGAGCCCCACCCCCTCCCCCACCACAGGACCCCAGGCATTCAGGGGCTTCCTGGCCACTGCTCCCCATGCCTGCTTCCCTTCCCCGTTCCTAGGGGCCCCAACCTGAGCAGCGGACAGGATCACCCTCCTCCCAAAAAGCACCCATCTATTCATCTCTCTATTTTTTTGAAACAGGGTTCGCTATGTTGCCCAGGCTGGTCTCCAACTCCCGGGCTGAAGGGATCCTCCCCTCAGCCCATCTATTTTTAGTCACTCTCATTTAAACACTACGGGGCACTTAGAGGTTACCTGGATTAAGCATCCCACCTGCTCCCACAAGGCAGGCATTCTCATCCCCATGTTCTCAGACATGGCCACGTGCCCCATGTGAGCCAGGACTTGGACTGGTCACTTCTGGTGCCTAGATTGGTGCTCAGTAAATATTTGTCAACTAAGTAGGGGCAGCAACTCAGGTTCAGGGAGGTTAAGCAACCTGGCCAAGGGCACACCACTTGGGAATATGGGGAAAACAGGATTGGAACCCAGGAGCATTTGATTTCCAAAGCCCATGCCTCTCTGCCTCTCTATACACTCAGCATATACCTGCCCCCGGAGTGAGTCCCTCCTTAAAAGCCAAGAGGTTAGTACCCTTCCCCCCAACTCTGGGGTTTCAGCACTAGGGTTCTTCTAATAGCAAAAAACATCTTCTCTCCTGTAATCCGGCACTTTGGGAGGTCGAGGTGGGCTAGGGGCTGGAGCCCAGAAGTTCAAGACCAGCCTGGGCAATATAGCGAGACCCTGTCTCAATTTAAAAAACAGAAAACAAAAACAAAAACAAAACCACCTTCTCTGAGGTATTCTCCTTTCATGCTTCCTTCTCCGATCCCCATGACCTGACAGCTGGGAAATGAGTGTTAACCCCAAGTCAGGGGCCCTTATCTCTCTCAGATGACACAAATACCAGAGCCTCTTCCTGGCCCCCTTGCACCCAATATACTGCTCCAGGAATCGGGGTCCAAAAGGCAACAGAGAGTAAATAAACAAAGTCGTTTTTCTTTCCTATTTCCTGGGACTTTTGGAGAAAATGACCTGAAGTGACGAGAAGGGGCCAGGCCAGGCACGAGGCGGCTGAGGGGACAGAGCATATGGGAGCCACACCACAGGCATCATGAAGGAACTCCAGACTGGCAATGTAAACCCAGGTAGGGCCACCTTCCCAAAGCACAAGTGCAGGTGAGGGGGCCCAGTGGGGTGTGGCTCCCCAGTGCCTTCCAGAAGGATGATGAGTCTTCCTCGCCCTGGGGTCTGCTGGTCAGCCACCACTGCCTTCAGCTGCACAGAGTTCCCCTTTCACTGGAATAACAGCCATGAGGGAACCGTGAACCTGGGGTCCTTGTACTTTTTTGTTTTTTGAGACAGGGTCTCACTCTGTCACCCAGGTTGGAGTGCAGTGGCGCTATTATAGCTCACTGCAGGTTTGAACTCCCGGGTTTGGGTAAACCTCCCACGTCTGGGTAATCCTCCCACGTCAGCCTCCTGAGTAGCTGGGACTACAGGCACATATCACACGGCCAGTTATTTTTTATTTTTAATTTTTTTGTATATTTCGTAGAGACAGGGTCTCGCCATGTTGCCCAGGCTGGTCTCGAACTCCTGAACTCAAGCAATCTGCCAGCCTCAGCCTCCCAAAGTGCTGGGATTACAGGCATGAGCCACTGTGCCCAGCCACTGGGTCCCTGTGCTTGACCCAGAAGGCAGCTGTTTAGCCAGGTTGTCCAGTGTTCACAGAATGCTAGCAAAAGAATTTGATCTTCTCTGGCCAGGGAGGAAGTAGTTCTCCCTGCCCACCCCAGGGAGGTTGAAACTTGGTTTTGTGGAGTTGCAAAGGCAAGAAGACTCATTTCCCTCCTCCAGACCACTGCCCATCCCAACCTTCCTCTGTCTTTCCACTTCTTCTTCTTCTTTTTTTTTTTTTTTCAGATAGGGTCTAGCTCTGTCACCCAGGCTGGAGTGCAGTGGCAGGATCACAACTCACTGCAGCCTCAACTGCCAGAATACAAGCGATCCTCCCACCTCAGCCTCTTGATTAGGTGGGACTACAGGCACACACCACCACACCTGGCTAAATTTTGTACTACTTGTAGAGATGGGATCTTGCTATGTTGCCCAGGCTGGTCTCTAACTCCCAAGCTCAAGCAATCCGCCCACCTCGTCCTCTTAAAGCGCTGGGATTTCATGTGTGAGCCACCGCGCCTGGTGTGTCTTTCCATTTCAGATCAGACTGGACCAACCCTTTGGGTTTGCAGACAAGGAAACCGAGACCCAGAGAAGGGAAGCAACATGCTCAAGCCCACACAACAAGCTGGTGGGAAGGCCAGGAAAGAATCTCTCCCCCAGATGACTCTGCTCAGCACCGGCTCCCTTCTCTCCTCATCCCATACCCCATAACAGAAGTCTTTCTGCACTTCTCAATCCTCAGAAGGGAAGACACCCTCCTCTACGGGACTTAGTCGGGGGCCCTCTGGCCTGGCTGGGGGAGGAGGGGTATTCCTGGCTCCCAGATGTGCTGACAAGTGTCCTGCAGGCAGTGGGCAGCTTCTCCTGGCTTGGGCAGGCACTCGTGCCTCGGCCTGGTTAAAAACAAGGCTGAGGGTCCCCGGCCAACAGAAAGAGGAGAAATCCCCGCTCCCAGCCCTGTGCCCTATTACCTTGCTTCTAGAGCTGTAAGACTCCACCCCAAGAGGCCCTATCCTCTCTCCGGTGGTGCTGTTTTAGGGCAGGCCTCCTGAGGCTAGAGCCAAGAATGGGAAATCTAAGTCCTGCTCTGGGGGAGGGGGGGAAGGAGGCCTCAGACAGGGGAGCCAGCGATGGAAAATCAGCCTGCACGATGTGTCCTAGTCTTAGGAATGAGTAAGGATGTTTGGAAGGGGGCACCGCAAGGGTACCGGGCGGGGGTTGGGCGGAGAGGCAGTCGAGAGTCTATGGGAGTAAGGGACTCCGGTCCCAGGAGCGCGGGGCGGGATGATCGAGGCCGAGGGTGACAGGAGCCCCAGTGCTGGGAGCACCTTCTTGCGCCCCGCCCCCACTCCCCTCCAGATCTGGCGGCCGCCGGGCTGGCGGGCGGGCGCGTCGCCTCGAGGCCGCCCTCTGCCAGGAAGAGTCACTTCCCGGACACCGCGGGAGCCCTGGCGGAGCTATGCGAAGAATGTCCGCGCCGAGCACGGGGGGTGGCACCTCCCGGGCCCGCATCGCCGCGGCCGCCGCCGCCGCTGCGCCCTGCAGAGCGTGCGCCTCGGGTACGGCCCCGCCCCGCCACGCCCCCGCCACGCCCCCGCCCGCGGAGCGCGGTCGCCGGGGCAACGGGATTACGGGCGGAGAGCGCTGTTTATTCTCAGCCCAGTGCCAGGAAATTCGGCCGGGAGGCTGCCAGGCGCACCTCCCTGGGGTGGGGGGCGGGAGAGGGAGGAGACAGGGTGGACCAGGCCGCGCTGGGCGCGTGGGGGCAGGGGGGAGTCAGGCGTTCGTCACCGGGGGTCACTGACCCCTCCGAGGGGCGGCTGCTCAGAAAGCCTGGACTCTTTCCCGGCCGTGAGTGGATCAAGTTTTCTTGTCCCAAGGGAGCTGAGAACCCCCTTCAGGTCAGCGGAGCAAACCCACCCCCCACACACGCTCTATTCAGGGAGCCTGTTCTTGGAGCCTCAGCCCTCTCCCCTTCTAGTCACTCATTCATTCACTCGTTCATTCATTCAGCAAATCTCTGTGGAACACATCCCACGGTCAAGGACTGCTCTATATCCAGCAAGACAAGGCCCTTCTCACCCTGCCCTCCAGAGGTTAAGTGGGAGCAACCAGACAATAACGGGTAAATATGTAAATTAAATAAATATAGCCTGTGCCTTGAAGACGCATCTTCAAATCACATTCCCATTACAGCATGCATCCACCCTCAGTAGGGTGGCCAGCTTGTCCCAGTTTAGTTCTGAAAGTCTGGCAAACTAGGACAGTTGGTCTCTGTACCCTCAGGTCCGAACACACCCATTTCAGAGATGGAGAAACTGAGGTCCCAAATCCAAGGACAGCTCTTTCCTTGTCATGGAGCTAGAGAAAGAGCTGGTGGCCCTAACTTAGAATCCTGGGTTCTATGAGCTAAACGCTTTTCATTGCCTGGAGCTCCACCTCTCTGCCCCTCAAGGCCTCTGAAAGCACAGAGGACCACCTACGGCCAGTACCCCGAGGTGTGGATGAAACTGCTGACTCCCGGACTGCGACCCAGCTCTTCTGAATTCAAAGCCTGAAGACAGCCTTGGAATCTGAATAACCGCCTCCTCAGGTGACTCTGAGACCTCTCGCAGCCGCCTTCAGGGCAGACAAGCCTGGATGCTCCTTTTGTCGTGAGACAGCGCATTTCCTCTTTGTACCTTGACTAAGCCAAAGCTGGGAAATCAGCAGGGAGGGAAGGTTCCGAGCTCGCGGGCCTGTAGGCGGCAAGCATGGACAAGTGCAGCCCTTCCCTCTCCCTGAGCTGGAGGACGGCAGGGCCAAGGGAGGAGGAGGAGGAGGAGGATGCTCCTTCCCCCCAGCACTGAGCCCTCCCAGCTGTGCTGTGCTGGGAACAGGCCAGGCGTTTGTGAAATCCTCGGGTGAGCCTGACCCACTGTCATGAGGACTTGCCTGTGGAAGCTGGTGCCGGGAGGGGGATGGGGGGCTGTTCCCAGAAGCGGGTAGAACTCTGGACTTCCCACTCCTGAGCGCTCTGATTGCAGCACAGCCTTAAGCAACAGTAGCGGCCTGGAAGGCTGGGCTGCAGGCTGGAAGGCCGGGATGCAGCCTGGAAGGAAGGCTGGGCTGCAGGCTGGAACACTGGGTTGTAGGCTTCAGGCTTTTTTTCAGAAAAGAAATTAGGGTTCTGAATGCTAAGACTTTGGGCTCTTCCAGTTAACACCATCACTGCCGGTATTCACAGCACTATTCAGGCCCAGCCTCAGGAAAAGACTGCAAACCCAGATATAAAAAATAAAAATAAATAAAAAACAGCCAGGCGTGGTGGCTCACGCCTGTAATCCTAGCACTTTGGGAGGTCAAGTCGGGCAGATCACGAGGTCAGGAGATTGAGCCCATCCTGGCTAACACGGTGAAACCCCGTCTCTCCTAAAAATGCAAAAAATTAGCCTGGTGTGGTGGCGGGCACCTGTAGTCCCAGCTACTCGGGAGGCTGAGGCAGGAGAATGGCGTGAACCCGGGAGGCAGAGCTTGCAGTGAGCCGAGATCATGCCACTGCACTCCAGCCTGGGCAACAGAGCGAGACTCCGTCTCAAAAAAAAAAAAATTAAAAAAAAAACAAAAAAAATAAAAAACAGAATGCACGTTCGTTATTTACATTACACAAGACGATGTATTTCCTCTCTTTCACCTCCCCTCCCCCAAATCTCCAATCATAGTATTTTCCTACAGAAAATGTTATTTAGCGCCGGTAATGTGCAGAATGTTGAAGGTACAGACATGAAAAATTAAATCCGGCTGGGCATGGTGGCTCACGCCTGTAATCCCAGCACTTTGGGAGGCCGAGGTGGGCGGATCACTCGAGGTCAGGAGTTTGAGACCAGCCTGGCCAACATGGCAAAACCCCATCTCTACAAAAAATACAAAAATTAGCCGGGTGTGGTGGTGGCGCCTGTAATCCCAGCTACTCGGGAGGCTGAGGCAGGAGAATCGCTTGAACCCAGAAGGCAGAAGTTGCAGAGAGCCCAGATGGTGCCACTGCACTCCAGCCTGAGTCACAGAGTTACACACCAAGAAAGAAAGAAAGAGAGAGAGAAAGGAAGGAAGGAAGGAAGGAAGGAAGGAAGGAAGAAGGGAGGAAGAGAAGGGAAGGAAGGAGAAAGAGAGAGAAAGAAAATAAAGTGAAAAAAAAAACTGAATCCATGAGGACCTGGGTCCTCCAGGAGGTGTCTGTGCTGCACAACTCCAGGGGGTGCTGTTTATATCATGATATGCTCTTTGTAGATGTTGTCCTATGAGGCCATGTGAGAGAGGTGGAGCTGCAGTGTTCCTAAACTTTAGGGTGTATCAGCAGCACCTGATGTTTGCCTGACCCAGGTGTCACCTGGGACCCAGGTGCCCCAGGTGATACCAACATAGGTGGAAACACGGCTCTGGCCACCATGCCTGTTGCTGGACAAAAATAACAATCAGGAAATATTCCAGGCTTCAAGAGACTCACAGTCTGAAAGGGGAACCAGATGTGAAAACCAAGAAGTATCCTAAAAAGGAATGGGTGTAAAAATAAAGTGGTAGACAGGGTACAGCTGGGGGTGCCCAGGAGGAAATGACCTCTAGTGGCTTCCCAGAAGAGGTGATGCGTAAGTTAAGGCGAAACAGCAGGTGTTCCTTCCACAGGCTTGGGAGAGTGGGGCATTCTCAGAAACAGGGAAACAGCCTGGAAAAGGGAAACTTTGGGGAACTTCAAGAAGTTTGGTATGTCCCCATGGGCCCATCCATGCCAGACTCATCTTCTAAAAATATTGCTTTCATGATGTCATGCACACAGGCAGCCCGTCCCTGTAGGATCTATACTGGTTCCCCCTGGCATTTTCCACTAAGCTGGGTTTCCAAAACCCTTCAACTGTAGCCCCAGTGGGAAGTTTACTCTGCCCCTACTCCACCCCACACTAGGAGGCAAACTTCTTCCCATCAGGGTGGTCTTCTCCCCTGCCCACCATATTCATCACTTCCCTGCTCACTTGGGATTAGGAGCCCATGTTGGGGTTAGCCCTTCTTCCCAGCCAGCCCCTCCAATTCTCTCTTCTAGTTCTCCCTCTCTGCTGAGGCTTTCTCCCTTCCTGCCTCCTCCCTGAAGCCTCCCACACCCTGGAGACCACTCCTCCCTCCAAATGCATATTATATGTACAGCCTGCACCACTCATTCATCACCCGGTCACATGACTGTCCCCGTGCAAACTGGACTGTGAACTCTCAGATGGAAGAAATTCGCTCTTATTCATCCAATGATTATTAATATATATATATATTTTGAGACAGAGTCTCACTGTGTCGCCCAGGCTGGAGTGCAGTGGCATGATCTTGGCTCACTGCAACTTCTGCCTCCCAGGCTCAAGCAATTCACCTGCCTCAGCCTCCCGAGTAGCTGGGACTACCGCCATGTGCCACCAGGCCCGGCTAATTTTTGTACTTTTAGTAGAGATGGGGTTTGACCATGGTGGCCAGGCCGGTCTTGAACTCTTGGCCTCAGGTGATCCACCCACCTCAGCCTCCCAAAGTGCTGGAAACACAGGCCTGAGCCACCGTGCCCTGCCCAATGATTATTAATTGAATGCCAACTCCGTACCAGGCCCTATATCTTCTGCTTTTTTATGTTCCTCACAAAATCTAGCAGAATGGGTGATGCTTGCTGGAAATTCATCAAACACTGGCTCTGTGGTTGTACAAAAGACAAAATGTTCTTTAAATAATGGAGTTCCTGGATCATTAAAATATCACTTAATTCACAACTTTTTTTTTTTTTTTTTTGAGACGGAGGGTCTCGCTCTGTCACCAGGCTGGAGTGCAGGAGTGCAATGGCGCGATCTCGGCTCACTGCAACCTCCGCCTCCCGGGTTCAAGTGATTCTCCTGCCTCAGCCTCCTGAGTAGCTGGGACTACAGGCGTGTGCCACCGTGCTCAGCTAATTTTTTTGGTATTTTTAGTAGAGATGGGGTTTCCCCATGTCGGCCAGGTTGGTCTCTATCTCTTGACCTTGTGATCCACCCGCCTTGACCTCCCAAAGTGCTGGGATTACAGGTGTGAGCCACAGCGCCCGGCATCATTCACAACTTTTACTTCCAGAAGCAAACAGGCATCTTTTATTTTTAGTACCATGTGTTTGCATAAATAGCACTTTTGTTTTTTCAAAATGCATTTTAATAGGTGATCTCATTCCGTCCTTCCTCCATGCCTCAGATGTAAGGCAGGTAAAATAAAATATACCACACTTTCCAGATGAGTAAACTAAGCTGTAGAGGAGTTTAGGCTTGCCTCAGATCACAGATAAGCAGTGAGAGAAGCAGAAACGGACCACCTCTCAGCTGACGTCAAATCCAGTGCCCTTTCCACTGTTACTTGCTTAAGTACTGCCTCTCCTACGTGTGAGAACCCTCCCCACTGCCAGGACCTCCGCTTGGCAGCTACTGTGAAGGCTCCCCCGGGGATCTAAATGACAGCTAGGTCCACTCTTGGCTCTCATCAGAGTCCAGGTCAGCCTGGGGAACAGTCCTGGGCTGCCATTCCGTCCACCCAGACCCTGGGGGGGTTGCAGGGAACACCAGAGTCCTCCCAGCTCCTAGCAGGTGGGGAGCCCCAGGTGTTCAGGGCTAGTGCTCCCAATGGATATACAATTCCCAAGGCAACCCCAGCAAGATCTCTGGCCAGCCCAATGTCCAAGGTTTGGCCCGAAGCCTCAGAGAACACTAGATCCCTCTAACCCATCCGTTCTGGAAACTTGGTGAAGGTGGAGGAGGTGACCTCTCTGTTTCCTCCTGTTGTAGAATTCTATGAAAAGGAGGCTGGAGGGACAGGAGCTGGCACCAGGAGGAAGGCAGGCTGATTTTCAAGAGTGGTCCTCCAGCTATTCACTGCCTTTTTTAGTGTCCCTTGGCCACCTGGTGAAAGTAGGCAAGAGGATGTGGTAGCAAGGCTACCCAGAAGAACTCGGAGACCGCCGGCACTGCCCAATGCTGGGGGAGGGACAGTGAGGGCTATGGAGCCCTCACTTGGGGGCTTCCCCACCAGACCCCTCAGGCCATCACAGGGCTGGCGCTTGGCTGAGAACTCAGTAAGGACCCTGACCAGGCTCCAGCCACAGCCCTGGAGTGGAGGGGAGGAGCCCAGGAGAGCAGCCCAGACCCTCCCTCGGGCACCCTTCCAGGCCTCTCCAGTCTAAGAGAAGGAGCTGAGAAGGTCAGCAAACTGGCCCAGCTGCAGCAAGAGACCTTGTGCCCACACCAGGATGGAAACAGAGCTGGTCAGACCTGAGTGGGGGAGGAGAGAGGCCTTCACCTGGGGCCCTGAGGCCCTGGGACCATCAGGCCAGGCTCTGTGGCTGGAAGGAGAGATGCCTGGAGAGGAGTCAATTAAAAGAGCCACCTCTGTAATCCCAGCACTTTGGGAGGCCAAGGTCGGGGGGATCACCTGAGGTCAGGAGTTCAAGACCAGCCTGGCCAACATGGTGAAACCCCGTCTCTACTAAAAATACAATAAAAATTAACTGTTTGTGGTGGTGCATGCGTATAGTCCCAGCTACTTGGGAGACTGAGGCAGGAGAATCGCTTGAAGCTGGGTCGCAGAGGTTGCAATGAGCCGAGATCACTCCACTGCACTCCAGCATGGTGAGAGAGCAAGACTCTAGAAAGAGAGAAAGAAAGAAAGAAAGAGAAAGAAGAAAAAGAAAGAAAGAAGGGAAGGAAGGAAGGAAGGAAAGAAAGGAAAGAGAAAGGAAAGAAAGGAAAGAAGAGAACGGAAGAGAAAGAAGGAAAGAAAGAAAGGAAAGGAAAGAAAGAGCCAGAGGCCAGGTAGAGGCTGCAGAACCCTCTGCAGGACGCGGCCAGAGATGACTGGAGGACCTCCCAGATGCACAGGGTGTATACACGTTGCTGCATGCACACACTGCTCTGCGCATTCTGAGTGCCATGCGTAAAGGTGACGGGTAACACTATCCTGGGGATGTGCACCGGGCACCATCTTTCTGTGGAGCGATGAGTGATAGTGAATCACCCCAGACCAGGTTCCCACTGTGAGCAAAACAGCCAAGCAGGAGACCAACCAAGTAGGATTCAGGGTTCCAAGCTTTCCTCCAGTAGGACAAAGCTGGCCCAGATCAGGATCAAACATTAATCTTGGCCCTAGAGGCAGGATTCTAGCAACTGAGTCAGCCTGCCCAGAATGTGGGTGCAACTCTGCTTTCTGCTCTCAGGTGTCCCCCTTGCTGGTCTTGAGGGTTCTATGGGAAATAGAAGAGAACTGCATGAGAATGCTATTGGCCTTGATATCTCCATGTCTGTGGAGTAAGAATAAGACAGGTCACCATCCTGAAGCCCTCTCCTTGGCCCTAGCTATGAAGGAAAGAGTTCTCTCGCCCAGCGGGTTTTATTTATTTCACAACGCTTTTATGGCTGTGCTTCCAGTGTGCCAAGCACTATTCTAAGCACCTGAAACGTACTGACCCATGGAGGTCTCCAGCAACTCCATGAGTTACGTACTATTCTTGTCCCTATTTTCTCAGTGGGTGAAACTGCAAAACAGGGATGTAATGTAACTTGCCCAAGGTCACACAGCTCACCAGGAGTAGAGCTGGGATCCAAACCTAGGCAGCAGGGCTCCAACGCCCCTGCCTGTGGCCAGGGCCCTCGCTGTGCCTCTTGGCCCAGCCCCATCGAGGCACTGGACATGGGTACGGGAGCCCTGGATCAGGAGAGGACAAGTGGTAAGGGCAGGGTGTGGGAAAGCTGGGCTCCAGTTCCAGATCACTGCTGCTGGCCTATGACCCTAGGCAGGCACCCAACCGCCCTGCCTTGTTCCTAATCTATACACGGGGATTTCAATAAAACCTGCTTTAGGCACTGTGGTGAGGATGAGACGAGACCATATCTTGAGTTTGTTATTATTAACAGGGTCTCCCTGGGACCCAGCAAGATTCAGACCCTTCTCATTCATCCGACATCCAAGCTCACCCGCTCTTGTGGGGGGGAAAAGGTAGCCGCTTCTTCCAAGGCTCAGCCACTAGGTCTCCGGCTTCCTGTCCGGGTGCGAGGAGGAAGTTGAGGAAGCATTCCTTCCTGTCCCTCCTTGGTCTCTTCCAAGTCTTTTCTTTATGTGCCTCATGCATTTCCTCCTTGTTTTTCCCAGCTGCCCTGTGTTTGACATTTGGTGATTGTATTCCTTTCCTGGGACAGTCGTAACAAAACGCCACAAACTCAGCAGCTTCAAACAACCAAAATGGATTCTCTCACAGCTCTGGAGGCCAGAAGGCCAACACTCAAGGTGTACTGGGACCGTGCTCCCTCTGAAGCCCCCAGGGAAGAATGACTTCCTTGCCCCTGCCAGCTCCTGGTGGTGGCCGGCGGTCCTGCTCGCTCCTTGGCTTGTAGACACATCTCTCCCATCTCTGCCTCCACCACTGCGTGGCCTTCTCTGTGTGTCTGTGTCCAGATTTCCCTCATATAAGGGCATCAGTCATTGGACTGGGGCCATCCTCATACAACATGCTGTTAGCCTTGATCTTCCCAGGCCTGTGGAGTACATCTTAATTACATCTGCAAAGACCCTCTTTCCAAACAAAGTCACATTTGTAGGTTCCATGCAGACATGAATTTGGTAGGGGGGACGCCAGTCGACCCAGTACAGTGGTCCTGTAGGATCTCACATTGAGAACGTTCTTTCTTTCCTTTCGTCTTCCAAGAAAAGCCTAAGAGAGGTCCACTTCCTTGCTGTTGGGTAGAGGGACAAGTGAAATGCCACTTTATGCTCTGCTAAAGACGCCCTGAGCACTGAAGACAGGCTGGAAAGACGCCCAGGGATGGAGCCCAGCAGATGGCCTGGCCACCAGCAGGGCTCAGACGCAGGCTGTGTAGCCAGGGGCGTTCCTCCCCTCTGAGCTACCTGGCGTGGCCTGGCGTGCCCCAGACATTGCCTCACTTAGCTGCGGGATGCTTCCTGCGTTTCTCTGGTGAAGAGCTTCAGTCTTTACAACCTCAGATGACCCCTCACACAAGAAACATCATGCTCTAGAAAGCTTATTTTGAGCTTCCACAGGCAAGGGGGGTGGGAGGTGGAACCGTGGAGCTGGGCGTGGGAAGTAGGGACAGTGCCACAGTTCCTTGGCAGCATCACCTAGGGGAAAGTTGAGGTGATGCCCAACAGCCAGCCAGCTCTTTCCAAAGCCCTGGAGTATCTGATGGGGAGGTGGAGACCCCATCTCTCCGAAGCTCCTTTCTTTTTTTTTTTTTTTTTTTGAGATGGAGTCTCACTCTGTCGCCCAGGCTGGAGTGCAATGGCACGATCTTGGCTCACTGCAACCTCTGCCTCCCGGGTTCAAGCGATTCTCCTGCCTCAGCCTCCCGAGTAGCTGGGATTACAGGTGCGTGCCACCATGCCCGGCTAATTTTGTATTTTTAGTAGAGATGGGGTTTCTCCATGTTGGTCAGGCTGGTCTTGAACTCCCACCCTCAGGTGGTTCGCTCGCCTCAGCCTCCCAAAGTGCTGGGATTACAGGCATGAGCCACCACGCCCAGATAGAAGCTCCTTGCAAATCCATCCACCTGGTTGGAGAGCTGGGCCTTTCATCTGCACTCTTAGTCACTGCACCCTCATCATCGTCAGGCAGCGTGATACAGAAAGCCCTGTCTGGTCTTCAGTAGCTGAAGGGAAGGTTCTCAGCTACTCTCCAAGCCCTCGCCAATCAGGGTCTGCAGTCCCAGCTCTGGGCAGCAGGTAAACGTCTTTCCCAGAGCAGCTCTCTGGGGCACCCAGGTCGGACTTGCAGAGCCTGAGAAAGGAGAGAGGGAGGATGCCAAGAAGGCACGGGGTTATGCCCTTACCTGAACCACAGGAAGGGGACCGCCCTACCCCAGCATACCGGCAGCTGCTCTTCCAGGGACAGGAAGTCAGCTGAGTACCGAGCAAGCCGCATGCCCATGTGGTTGGGGGGTGGGGGCACCTGGGCAGTCAGCTGGGCCATCCACCACTCTTCCGGGCCACACTGGTTCCCACGCTCATAGGCTAGATGGAGTGGGGATCGGGAGCCAGCGGGGAAACCCAGTTTGCATCCCAGGACTCTAAATCCGCTCCCCATCTGTACAATGGGGATAACAACAGTTCCCGTTTTCTTGGGTGGTTGTGACAGTTCAGTGAGCAAACGCCCATATGGCGTAGTACATGGTGAGTGCTCAGTCAACACTGGCGGCTCTGATGCCCTCCAAAAGGGGCTGAGCCCCTGGACAGCCTTTTTTTTTTTCTTGTAAATAACCTGGCATTTAGGTAGTGGCCCAACCTGCTTAGGGAAGAGGAGCCACCTTCCAGGCAGCCTCATCTGGTCTACTAGCTGTCTCAGGAAATCAGTGACAGCACAGCTCCTCCGCCCCCCAGTACACACACACTGGGCCCTGGCAACGGGAGGCAAGTTCTCTCTGAGTCCTCCCTACACCAGGGGCCTCTCTGGCCGGGCAGCCCAACCACAGGACAATCAGGCTTTGGGCCAGGAAGTTACAGTAAGTCAGGCCCGCCCTTCCCCACATGGGGTACCGCTGCTTCCCTGGTCCCAAGCCTCGGCTCCCCTAGAGGAAGAGAAGGGGGATCAAGACCCCTTCTCAACCCTCCCCCACCCCACTGTGCTCTGAATCCCACCCCAAGGACATGCTGGTCTTTCCAGAGATTTTCAGGGGCTGCCTCTTGCTGGCAACTTAGCAGCCCCAGCTGCACAGGGCAGCTGAAGCCGCAACTGAATTTGGGAGGAGAGGCTGACTCACCCCAGCCAGGCTGGGCCTCCGCTAATATTCTTGGGTCGCAGCCTGGGATTCCTGCAGGTTCCGACAATAGGCTGGACCATCCTCTTGTAGGAGGCGGGGTTCAAGGTAACCCCAAGCGCGGGGAGGGGAGCTCTGGCAGGGGCGTCCATGTGTCCAGGACTCTAGGCCTGGGGGTTGGGGGTGACATCGGCACGCCCCCCTCCCCAGGCCTGATGCAGGAGGAAGGAGGTGTGGGACAGGGAAAGAGGACCACGTTTGGAATGCACACGGCACATTACATAATTATTCTATTTTAATATAACAAGCCTGGATGGTAGCTATGACTAATCTCTAGTTAATAGGTGAGGAAACCGAGGCCGGGAGAGGTTAAGGAGGTTAGGGGTGGGTGGAGGGCCGGTGAGGGGTGGCGGCTGTGACGGGCAGAGCGTGAGGCCAGGCCCCTTGGAAACTCTCCCTCAGCCTCCGTGTCCACCTAAGCTACCAGTGCGGGGCCTGCGGCTGCGGCCCGTGGGCTGTGCAGGCTCAGAGCCCCGGGACCCGCAGGCCCCAGGCCTGCATGTGTGAGCGCAGGAGGCGGGGAGGCAGACACCGCATTTCCACAGGACCCTGCGGGATCAGGGCGCAGACCGGGCGGCGGGGTCCCTCGGGGCCTCCCCTGGCCCCAGCACCTCCCGCCCACCGCCACGGGGTTCTTCCAGTCCATGCCAACCTGGCTCGAGCAGGACAAGGTGATCGAGGCTCAGCGGCCCCTGGTCCCCCAGCCCCACGCCCGGCCCGTGGCCATGGCAACCGCTGCGCTGTGGCTCCCTCGCCGGGCAACGGAGAGAGGGGAAGGGAACGCGCCCGGACGCGCCGCCAGCTGCGAATTCCTCAGGCCTTCCATCAGCCCCGCCGGCCCCGACGGGCTTCCTCGCGGGCTGTGAGGTCAGCGCCCGGCTCCACCCGCCTCGGGCTGGCCCCGCGCCCGGGATCCCGGTCCCGGCCCCGCGCCCCGCCCCCACCCCGCCTGCGGACCCGCCCACCCGGGTCCTCGCGTCCCAGGGCCCGGCCTGCACCCCGCAGCCCCTCCCGGTCCACGCGCGGGCCCCGGCTCCCCGGCGAGTCCTGCAGCTGGGGCGGCCCCTGGCGCCCGCCACCCGGCCGAGCCCTATTTCGGGCGCTGGCGCTGCGGGCCGGGGCAGCCCTGCCCGGAAGGGAGGCTATTCTGGGCCGGGCCGCCCGAGCAGCTGCGGCCCCGGGCTTCCCGGCAGGGTGTGCGGCGCGGGACCGAGGGCACACCAGGGCAGGGCTCCCCTCCCTCCCCAGCGCCGCACCTTCCTCCCAGGCCGCGCCTAGCTCTCTCCCCTTTTTGGCCAGACCCAGGTCCTTCCTTAGGCCAGGAACATTCCCTAGTGCTAGGTCGCTGAGAATGTCCAGAGGCTAAGGCCATCCGGTGCCCTACCCCAGTGCCCTCCGGGCAGGTGCCTTGCCCTGAGCCTGTCCGCCCTGGGCCCCATTTCCTTCCTTTCTTTTTCTTGATTTATTTTATTTTATTTTATTTATTTATTTTTTTAGACAGGGCCTCGCTCTGTTGCCCAGGCTGGAGTGCAATGGCACTATCTCAGCTCACTGCAACCTCTACCTCCCCGGTTCAAGCGATTCTCCTGCCTCAGCTTCCCGGGTAGCTGGGACTACAGGCATGTGCCACCATACCTGGCTAGTTTTTGTATTTTTAGTAGAGATGGGGTTTCACCATGTTGACCAGGGTAGGGTGGTTTCGAACTCCTGACCTCAAGTGATCGGCCTGCCTCGGCCTCCCAAAGTGCTGGGATTACAGGCATGAGCCACCGCGCCCGGCCCCCACTTCCTTTCTAGGGTGGTCTTCCCAACACCCTGTGCTGACCTGGGTTCAGCCCTTGTCCCCATGTGCTACTTCTCTGCCCATCCTAACTCTAACGAGCTTCCTGCCATGGGTCCATTTGGTCTGTGTTGAATCCGCAGTGCCCAGCACAGGATGGCTGCTTCCAAAATGGGTGTGTCATGAAAGCTATTAAACCATCACATTCAGTATCACATTGCGGACACCAGCCCCTAAGGGGCTTTTTACATACCAACCAGCAAACCCATATGAGGACTAGAGGTCCAGCTGCCCTCTTGCCCCCTTGCCCCACCAGAGTGAGTGACCACATCCACGGGTGGTGGCGGCTTGGTGGAAGAAGCTGTGGGTACTTGCATACGTGGCCCTGGTCGCCTTGGGTTCACCCTGTAACCTTAGGACCATATACTGAACTCCTAGGGGCCACACTTTGCAGTCTGGCCCACATCAATGATTGCAAGGAAACAAAATATGTGCTGCACCATGAGAATGCAGGTCGCCCACATTTCACCCACAATCCAACCCACATCTCTCCCTCCCAAGCAAAAGATCTCCTTGGGATGGTGTCTGAGGATGCTCGGGGGAGAGGAGGAGGGCAGCTGACGCCCATCCATGCCCACTCTCTGCCAGGTGTTTTACATATGTCATGTTATTTAGCCTGGCCTCTCAAACTTTCACGTCAGCACCAATCACCTGGATCTTGTTAAACTGCAGACTGATTCATCTGGCTGGGGTGGGCCATGAGATGCTGCATTTCTGAGCAGCTCTAGGTAGACTCTATCTTGCCAGGACTCTGCCACACTGGAACTGGGAGGGGGAATCCACACAGCAGTTCTCTGAGCTCATCTGCCTGGTTTTCAAACGAAGAATCTGAGGTTTAGAGACATTAAGAAGCTTGTTGAGCAGTCAGGCCAGCACCCTGACCGACTGGCCACAGAGAATGTCCCCCAGATCCTAAACCCACTCTCTGTGACCCCAGAGAGTCTTCCCCAGGCAGTTTACACCCCTTAGCTTCCTTTTGTTTTTGAGGCAGGGTCTCCTTCTGTCACCCAGGCTGGAGTGCAGTGGCATGATCATAGCTCATTGCAGCCCCTGCCCCCTAGGCTCAATGGATCCTCCTGCCGCAACCTCCTGAATAGCTGGGACTACAGGCATGTGCCACCACACCTGGCTAATTTTTCTATTTTTTTGTAGAGACGGTGGGGGTGGGGGGGGGGTCTCCCTATGTTGCTTACACTGGTCTCGAACTCCTGGGCTCAAGCCATCCTCCCGCCTTAGCCTCCTAAAGTGCTGCGATTACAGGCATGAGCCACTGTGCCCAGTCATCCTTCCTTTTTAAAGAAAGTTGACCGAGCGAGGTGGCTGTTGCCTGTAATTTCAGCACTTTGGGAGGCAGAGGTGGGAGGATCACATGAAGCCATGAGTTTGAGACCAGTCTGGCCAACATGGTGAAACCCCATCTCTACTAAAAATACAAAAATTAGCCAGGCATGGTGGGGTCCACCTGTAGTCCCAGCTACTCAGGAGGCTGAGGCATGAGAATTGCTTGAACCCAGGAGGCAGAGGTTGCAGTAAGCTGAGATCGTGCCACTGCACTCCAGCCTGGGTGACAGAGTGAGACTCCATCTCAAAAATAAAATAAAAAAAAGTTATCACACTAATACATTGTATTACATGTGTACTAAATATAGAGCTATCCTCAAGGAAAATTAATAAAAAATTGAACTCATCCCCATGCCCAGTCCAACTCAGTTCACTGCCCAGAAAAATAAATATTATCCACAAGTGGCTACTAATTCTTTAATTAACTAGATAGCTTAATTGAATAGTTTTATTTATAACTTGGGTTATTGCTGTAGAATATGGGTTAAAAGGTTTGGCAAGAGCTACCCAAACTTGGGATGGAAATCTGCTGAGAGGAGCCTAGTCTGCTGAGAGAGAGAGAAAGAAAGTACCGTTCAAATATGAGCCCAGGGAGAGGCAGGAAACCACTTTCTCCCCAGGACTCTGTACTCCAATCTTTCAGGGCGTGCTGGACAGGTGAGGGGAAGCCTAAATGCGCCAACGCCCTCCTTCATGAATAAGTAACAGCCGCCCAGTGCTTTGACTCATTCGTCAATAGAGAGTTCACTTCCTGACAGAGAAGCCAGCGCCTCCACACTCACATGTAAGTGACGGAGTAATCAACTGACGATTAATTACAGTGGAAGTTACCAGGAATATAGAATTGCTCTATCAAAATTCAGCGGCTAAGGCAGTATTTTTCAGGTGTGCCTCTGTTACGGAGATCAGACCTGCAGCTGAAATAAACCAGAGTGGTGGTGTTTCCTGAAAGAATATGTCTGCCCAATCTTGGGGGGCTTCCAGTTGGGGGGGCGGTAGCCTGGGAAGACTGGGTCAGATCCTGGTGTCATCATCCTCCGACTAGGGTGTCATTGTGTCATCTGTAAAACGAGGATGCTGACCTCTACAGAGGGCTCTGGTGAGGTCCCTGGGTTCCTGGCCTGACACATAGTGGGGGCTCAACTGGAGGTTCTTCCTTCTCCTGTCACCTGCTCACCAGCACCCCCCTCCGACTGCCCCCAAACCCACTCCTCAATTCTGGAGTTGAAAGGAACCTTACAAGGCTGGTTTCTTTTACAGGTGGGTACTTTGGCAGACTTGGGTAATTGGGTAAAAGTCAGAGATCTCAATTTCTTTTTTAAGAGACAGGGTCAGCTGGACATGGTGGCTCATGCTTGTAATCCCAGGAATTCGGGAGGCTGAGGCGGGTGGATCACCTATTCAAGACCAGCCTGGCCAACATGGTGAAACCCCATCTCTACTAAAATTACAAAAATTAGCCAGGCGCGGTGGCTTGCATCTGTAGTCCCAGCTACTGGGGAGATCTGAGGCAGGAGAATTGCTTGAACCCGGGAGGTGGAAGTTGCAGTGAGCCAAGATGGAGCCACTGCACTCCAGCCTGGGCGACAGAGCAAGACTCCATCTCAAGCAAAAAAGAGACAGGGTCTCACTTTGTCACCCAGGCTGGAGTGCAATGGTGTGATCATAGCTCACTGCAATCTCAACCTCCTGAGTTCAAGTGACCCCCCAACCTCAGTCTCTCAAGTAGCTAGAACCACAGGTGTGCACTACCATGCCTGGCTGATTTTAATTTTTTTGCAGAGACGGGTGGGGTGTGTGGGGGGGGGGGGTCTCACTATGTTGCCCAGGCTGGTCTCGAACTCCTGGCCTTAAGTGATCCTCCTGCTTCGGCCTTCTGAAGTGCTGGGATTACAGGAATGAGCCACTGCACCCACCCAGTGGTCTCATTTCTGAACAGGGAAGGGGCAGAGGGCCCACACAGGGAGTAGGGTTGGGGTAGAGTGAGAAGGGAAAGGAGAAGGGGAAGGTAACTGGGAATTCTCACCCATTCTCACTTCTGCTTTGTGGGTTAGAAACACTGAGCTGCCTCATCCTCCAGTCTCTGAACTTCCTTCACAGCCCATTGGGCCATTTGCATATGTCTCGTTGAAATTCCGGATCACAGCGTCACTGCCTCCTCCCCACGGCCCCCAGAGGGTGACCGGAGCATCACTAGGAGCCAAAGAATGGGGATGAGCAGCGCGGGGTAGTGTTGACCGCCCCAACTTTCCCATGGTGACTCACTCTTATTCAATAGACAGACCATTTTCCTAGAATGTTGCAACAGGGGTATTAGGGTTTTTCCAGAGCTTTCCACTCCCGATTACCCAACCCTGAGCCCCTCGCGTGGAACTCGAGGTGATCCCCGCTAGCGAGGGCTGGACATTTGCCTCTGGCCTTGGCGTCCCCTTCATCTTGAACTTTCTCAAGGGGCAGAGCCAGCCTCCCGAGATGGGTTCTGTGTACCCCGGTTGTGCCCACAGTAGGCTCCTGGACTGTTTTTCTTTCTTAATACATATTTGTTTAATGGATGGGATGACTGGAAATTACTTATCCCTGACGAAGAAACAGGAAGGCAAACAGTTTTACATTTCTTTTTACAAAAACTCTCTTGAGTTTTACCCTGTTCGTCTTTCTTCACTTTAGATTGTGAAGTTTCCAACTCTAACTCCTAAAAATCTTAGTGGAGAGATTCTAAACTCTTTGAAGGTGAGATCAAATCTCCTTCCTCCTTTCTCTCCCCAATCCCTGGTTCATAGTTATGTACTAGGTGCTTAATAGATCTTATTATATTGGATTATTTTAAAAGTCATTATTTTATACAAAAGATTAGCTGTGCATAGTGGTGGGCACCTGTAATCCCAGCTATTTGGGAGGCTGAAGCAGGAGAATCACTTGAACCCAAGAGGAGGAGGTTGCAGTGAGCCCGAGATCATGCCATTATGCTCCAGCCTGAGCAACAGAGTGAGACTCCATCTCCAAAAAAAAAAAAGTTATTATTTTAAAAGTCAGCCCCTTATAGAGTCAGGCGTATTAGGTATCATCAATGAAGCCTGGGCTGAGTTTAGGAATCCCAAACCTGTTTGGGTGCATTTGAGCTGATTGCCTTGTCAAAAAGTTCAGTAATGGCTCTGGCAAACTATGGCTTTGCGAGAGTTGGTGGAGGGGATTATAACGGTCTTTATTCCAAGGGAAAGTCTACTGCTTGAGCAGGGCACACCGGCTGGTGCCTGTAGTTCCAGGTACTCAGGAGGCCGAGGCAGGAGGATCACTTGAGCCCAGGACTTCAAGGCTGCAGTGAGTGAGCTACGATCAAGTCAATCCACTGTAGCCTGGGTGACAGAGCCAGACCCTGTCTCTCTGTCTCTCTTTTTTTGGGAGGGGGTGGGGCGGGATGGGATCTGGCTCTGTAGCCCAGGCTGGAGTGCAGTGGCAGGATCTCGGCTCACTGCAACCTCCATCTCCCGATGGAGGTCTGGCCAGATGGGGTCTGGCTTTGTCACCCAGGCTGGAGTGCAGTGGCTTCATCTCTACTCACTGCAACCTCCATCAAGTGGTTCTCCTGCCTCAGCCTCCCTAGTAGCTGGGATTACAGGCGTGAGCCACCATGCCCGACCTAAGACCCTGTGTCTTAAATTTTTTTTTAAGTCTATTGTTTAAACCCCAGGAAAGGAATTTCATTGTGGGGTCACTCTTCATACAGGGTGATTCCCTGTGAGTTTATAATAGCTCAGGAAGAGATACTGGAAATTATCACATAGGTACCCTACACTTTAGGGGAAATTTCTCCAAAAAGAAATGCTGGCCAAAAAAAGAAAGCTGTAGGTTCTAAAAAGGAAAATGGTAAGGTGGACCAAAAAAAATCCACAATTCAGACAATTCAATCACAAAAGATTTCTATGAGAAAGAGGCCAGGCGTGGTGGCTCATGCCTGTAATCCCAGCACTTTGGGAGGCCCAGGCGGGTGGATCACCTGAGGTCAGGAGTTCGACACCAGCCTGAGCAACCTGGAGAAACCCCGTCTCTACTAAAAATAGAAAAAATTAGCTGGGTATGGTGGTGCACGCCTGTAATCCCAGCTACTCGGGAGGCTGAGGCAGGAGAATTGCTTGCACCCAGGAGGTGGAGGCTGCAGTGAGCCGAGATCACGCCATTGCATTCTAGCCTGGGCGACAACAGTGAAACTCCGTCTCGAAAAAAAAAAAAAAGAGAAAGAAAGTTGGTAGGGGTACAAAATAAAGCACTGATACCTTCTAGGGAGCTGAGCTCATATTTCAAAAGGACAGAGAAGAGGGCAGGAGGGAGGGAGGACTCTCAACCACAAGTGAAGGCAAAAGAGCCCCTTGAGCCTGGTGGGAGGGGCTGGGGTGCTATTAACCCTCAGCTTCCAATAAAACCTGTAAGAAAACAAAAATGGCTTGGAAGGTTGTAGTCACGGCTACAAGGACGAGCGAAGGACAGACCCAGTCCTTAGCTGAGAAGACCGAATCGTGTCAGATGACAGAAGAGGAAAGAGAATAAAGACCACCATTATTGAGTGCCTATGTGTACTGGTGCATTCCCCAACGCCTGTCCATCCTAAAGCTCTGTCCATCTCCCAACACAGACCAGGGGCTGTTGCTTCCTTCCTACCAGGGAGCAGCTCAGAGGCTAAGACCCTGCCACTGCTTGAAGCATCTCCCAGGGGAATGCAGATCTGCCCCAGGTTCTACCTGCTCCCCTGTCAAACTCCGAGAGAAAGTAGGGTGAGGGTAGGAGGGATCTGAAATCCAGGATAGGGAGGGCGAGCTGGGAAGCTCCACATTGACTTGAGAGTGGCCTGGGCAGCAGAGTGAGACCCTGTCTGGGTAGATGCCAGCCCCGGACTCTTGCTGGCTTTCACCCTTGGCCTGAGATGAGGAGAGGGACAGAAAGATGACAAAGAAGGCCACTGTGGGCCAGAAACTAGACTGGGGAAACTAGAAACTCACGACTATGTTACTCACCCACAAAACACTGCAGTGAATCACTAAACAAATTCATATATTCTTGCCCTTAGTCAACAAATATCTATGGCATGTCCGTAAGTGCAAGTTATTGTGTTATAGGTATTAGGGATGCAATCTTAAATTAGGATGGGATCTTTCCTAAGGGATCTTAGTAGCTATAAGCAGGGAGATGACAGGACATAATTTATTTTATTTTATTTATTTATTTTTTTTGAGACGGAGTCTCGCTCTGTCACCCAGGCTGGAGTGCAGTAGCGTGATCTCGGCTCACTGCAAGCTCCTCCTCCCAGGTTGACGCCATTCTCCTGCCTCAGCCTCCCGAGTAGCTGGGACTACAGGCGCCTGCCACCGTGCCCAGCTAATTTTTTTGTATTTTTTTTTTTAGTAGAGATGGGGTTTCACCCTGTTAGCCAGGATGGTCTCGATCTCCTGACCTCGTGATCTGCCCGCCTCAGCCTCCCAAAGTGATGGGATTACAGGCGTGCTACCGCACCTGACCAGCAACAGGACATAATTATTGTAGTGGAAAATATGCTTACCAAAGAAGCACAGATAAAAAAAAAAGCTACAGGGATTCAAGGGAGAAATAGGTCTTGAATAGTTAGAAAAAGGCTGACTATAGCATCTGAACTTATTTCAGGGAAGGAGCCAGACATGTTCATAACAGGCATATATAACAATGTTTATAAAGACAAAAAAATAGAATCCAGTAATATGGGATCTGTTGAATAGGATATGTCCACATAATGCAATACCACCCAGCTAATAGAAATAGTTTATGTAGCTGTACGTATATTCAATCACATGTGAAGATAGTTATGAAATATGAGTAAATGAAAAAAGCAGATAACAAAAGAGTATTTAGAGACTGATGGCATTTTTATGAGTTTTTGGTATATGTAGTTCGAGATGCTTTTAGAAACTTCCAGAAATAGCAGTCTGCAGTGGCTCACTCCTAGCACTCTGGGTGGCCGAGGCAGGTGGATCACCTGAGGTCAGGAGTTTGAGACCAACCTGGCCAACATTATGAAACCTCATCTCTACTAAAAATACAAAAATTAGCCGGGTGTATGGCACACACCTGTAGTCCCAGGTACTCGGGAGGCTGAGGCAGGAGAATCGCTTGAACTCGGGGGGGCAGAGGTTGCAGTGAGCTGAGATTGCGCCACTTCACTCCAGCCTGGGCGAAAGAGCGAAACTCCATCTCAAAAAAAAAAAAGAAACTTCCAGAAATACATACCAAAATGTTTGAAGTGCGTATCTCTGCATAGAGGGTTTTAGAATGCTTTCAGATTCTTTTTTCCTTTATCTGTATTTTGGTATTTTCATAAAACAAGTGCAGGAATATACAAATCATCCTTTCTTCAAAGGTAAAAACAAAACAAAACCCTATTTGCACCTCTGGCCTAAGTAACTCCTTTTTCCTTTGACAAGATTTTCAGATCATGGAAATGCTATGGGTATAGAATACCTTGATTTCACAGAACATTCAACTTCCTGTGATAGCCTTACACAAGACAGGAAACAAAGTAGCCTAGAAAACAGTTTAATGCGGCGGTGGCAGGTAGAAAGATTCACTAAAAACAAAACAAAAGGCCGTTGATAAGTAAACAGTGCTCATCTAGAAGTAAGTCTCCAGAGATGTGCCACAGGGCTGTGACCTAGACCATGTCCTAGTTAACGTTTTTATCAATGACTTGAATGAAGACCATGATGTGATTGGATTTGCAGATAACACTGGAGAGTAACCCCCAGAAGGATGATAGGCTAGACCCACAGGTTGAACGACTCAGATGAAATTGAACAGGATTGAAAATCGAGTCCAGCAATCAGGTTACCCAGATGTCCCAGGATTGGGGGGCCTTCAAGGAGGACAGAAAGGCAGGGAAAGGGGTCTGAGGCTCAGAGCCGTGGGAGCAGCTGATGGAACTCAGGTTATTTACAGGAGAGAGAGAAGCTATGACGAGGTTCACCAGCTAGTTGACGATCAAGTGACTGTCAGCTAGTCAGGGAGATGGCTTCCCTCACCCAGATCAAAGAACACAGGGAAATAACTTTCCAGGAGGCCGATTTCAACTCAGTACAGTGACGGAAAAGAAAAACATCATTCACCGAGAGCCCTCCAAGTACCGGATTCTCAGAGGGGCATCTTTTCCAGCCTCCAAAGAGCCTCTCCCCTGGGGTGTTCACTGCCTCATCACACAGACCAGGTGAGGAAGAGTCACTCTGAACCCCCGGGGCCGTCCACTCAAAAACACCAGACTTCGGGAGGTACCACTAGGGACGCTGGATGGGACAACCCCAGGATCCCCACTGGCTCATTGGAAGCACAGAGGAAATGGGAAGTGACCCAGCAAAGTGGTGACCCTCGTCCTGCAGGTGCCGTGAGTAGGGGTGGACCCAGCACTGGCATACAGGAGGGGGACCACATTGGACTCGTAACAGCAGCCTGATGACAACACAGAGGAGGAAGGGGATTGAGGGAAGGCCAAGTGGGAGCAAAAAGGGAACTCGAAAGAGAGAAAGAGGGCCGGGTGCGGTAATCCCAGCACTTTGGGAGGCCGAGATGGGTGGATTGCTTGAGCCCCAGAAGTTCGAGACCAGCCTGGGCAACACAGGGAAACCACATCTCTACAAAATAAAAATCATCAGCTGGGTGTGGTGGAACGCACCTGTGGTCCCTCCTTAGGCTGCTGAGGCCAAAATGAGAGAGTCAAGATGAGGATCACTTGAGCCTCGCAGGCGGAGGTTGCAGTGAGCCAAGATCATGCCACTGCACTCCAGCCTGGGTGACACAGCAAATCCGTTTCAAACAACAAAAACTTTTTTTTTTTTTTTTTTTGAGACGGAGTCTCGCTCTGTCACCCAGACTGGAGTGCAGTGGCGCGATCTCAGCTCACTGCAAGCTCTGCCTTCTGGGTTCATGCCATTCTCCTGCCTCTGCCTCCCGAGTAGCTGGGACTACAGGCGCCCGCCACCACGCCCAGCTAATTATTTTGTATTTTTAGTAGAGACGAGCTTTCACTGTGTTGGCCAGAGATGGTCTTGATCTCCTGACCTCGTGATCCGCCCGCCTCAGCCTCCCAAAGTGCTGGGATTACAGGCGTGAGCCACCGCGCCCGGCCAAACAACAAAAACATTAGTCAGGTATGGTGGCAGGTGCCTGTAATCCCAGGTACTCAGGAGGCTGAGGCAGGAGAATTACTTGAACCTGGGAGGCGGAGGTTGCAATAAGCGGAGATCACGCCACTGCTCTCCAGCCTGGGCAACAGAGCGAGACTGTCTCAAAACCAAACAAACAAAAACAGGCTGGGTGCAGTGGTTCACGCCTGTAATCCTAGCACTTTGGGAGGCCTGGGTGGGCAGATCACTTGAGGTCAGGAGTTCAAGTTTAGCCTGGCCAACATGGTGAAACTCCATCTCTACAAAAATACAAAAAAAAAAAAAAAATTAACCGGGCGTGGTGACGTGCACCTGTAATCTCAGCTAGCTACTCAGGTTGCTGAGGCAGGAGAATCACTTGAACCCGGGAGGCAGAGGTTGCAGTGAGTCGAGATGGCACCACTGCACTCCAGCCTGGGCAACAGAGCAAGACTCGGTCTCAAAAACAGAACAAAACAAAAACAAAAACAAAAAAAAAGAAAAGAAAGAGAGAGAGGAGCAAAGGGAAACACAGAGGAGGGGGAAAGTTATGAACAGATCAGGAAAAGGGAGGCCAGAGAGAGACGGCGAGGCCTGCAAGGGAGAGTCCGGGAGACAGGAGCCAGCACGTGGTAGTGGAGGAAGGGATCTGCCTAGTGTTTGTTGACAAGGAGCCGTGGGGGTAAGAGGGAGGGGCAGGAGGCTCCACTGGGATGGGGCAGGGTTTGCTGCAGAGGCTGGTGCTTTGCCCAGAGCCACCTGCAGCGGATTTGAACCCATCGGGCACTCAGTCCACTTGTGAGTCATGCCTGAACACTCCTGATATGTCAGGGGCTGCCGGGACGGCTTTAGAAAGTGAGGAGGCCGCAGTCCTGGCCAGCCTGCCAGATTTGCCATCCAGCGAGGTGAACGCCCATGAACTGTCAAAATGCACAGCACGGCCATCCTGAGGTGGGATATGGGCAGGACCAACGCGGGAGTCAAGAAGGCCTGAGTTCAAATCCCGACTTCACCACTTCATGCTGTGTGACCTCAGGCAAGTTCCTGAACCTCTCTGAGCCTTAGTTTCCTTCTCTGTTGTGAGGATGTGAAACAGCAGATGTACAAGCACTGGGTCATCCTCCCACCAAATGTGAGCACGGCCTTAATGTTAAAGGGAGCAACCCCGGCCCTAAGTGCTCCTGGAGTCTGCAGAAGAGAAGTTGCAGAGGTCAGGACGTCTTAGAGGAGGGACATAGTCTCATCCCCTAAGCAGCAGGGTTCATTCACTACCTGTTCTTTTTTTTTTTTTTTTTTTTTTTTTTTAGACGGAGTCTTGCTCTGTCTCCCAGCCTGGAGTGCAGTGGTGTGACCTTGGCTCACTGCAAGCTCCACCTCCCGGGTTCACGCCATTCTCCTGCCTCAGCCTCCCAAGTAGCTGGGACTACAGGCGCCCGCCACCATGCCCAGCTAATTTTTTAAAATATTTTTTGTAGAGATGGGGTCTCACTGTGTTGCCCAGGCTGCTCCCTAACTCCTGAGCTCAACTGATCCACCTGTCTCGGCCTCCCAAAGTGCTGAGACTACAGGCATGAGCCACCGCATCTAGCCTCAATCACTAACAGTTCTAAAGGTGTTGGTTTTGAGCCTACCGATGAGACAGTAGACAAGTCACTAGCACCAACCCGTGGAACTTGAGCCTGAACACCTGGCAGCGGCCGGGCCCCAGGGAACTGAGCCTTTGGGCGGTCCACATGCCTGCTGAGTGCTAACAAGGCCCCCCGGAGAAGGTGCATGGCTGGGGGCAGCCAGCAGGCTGGGAGACCTTGGCAGCTGTTGCCGGCTTTGCAGACAGTGGGGAATTCTTACAGAGTGTCCAGCACTGTGCACATGCCCACAAGTGGCTGGAAAACTATGCAGGCTGTGGTCAGAGCTGGCAGAGGGTAGATTTTGCCGGCCCCAAGAGGGCGAGGCGGGGCCCCCACCCCAGCTGAGTGCTCCAGGCCCCGCACCATCTAGGGCAGCCCTCCTTGGGGCTTGCCACTGTGGGGTGCAAATCCTCCTCTCTTACAGGCCATCACTGGCCAGGGGCCTGAGCTGCTATCCCGGCCTCTACAAAGGAGGGGGCCAAGCCACCCCGTGAGTCACTGTGCCCACTTCCTGCCACATGGAACCCGTGGCTGAGTCACCGGCCCCCCAAAGGGAAAGACTGGCCACAAGGCCGGAAAGCTGGAGCCCAATGGTGGCAGGAGTGGGGAGCTGGCGCTGCGGTCCCATTACTCCCTTTTCCCTGGGCTACGTTCCTCCTGCGGAACCCAGAGTCCTCCCAGCAGCACCCATCCACCTACCGCCGGCAGGACTGGCTCTTTGCTGGTACTTTCTCCCCCAGCAATAATGGTTGTATCATACCCTTAAAAACAAAACAAAAAAACCCCCAACTTTTTATTTTGAAATCATTTCAGGCTTACAGAAAAGTTGCAAAAATACTACAAAGAATGTTCATATAACCTTCACCCAGATTCCCCAAATGTGAACATTTTACCACATTTGTATTAATTTTCTCTCTCTCCCTCTATCCTCATTTTTTTCTTTCTTTTTTGTTTTTTTGTTTTGAGACACAGTCTTGCAGGCTGAAGTGCAGTGGGTGTGATCAAGGCTCACTGCAGCCTCGACTTCCCAGGCTCAAGCGATCCTCCCACCTCAGCCTCTTAATAGCTGGGACTACAAGTGTGAATCACCACAGCCAGCTAATTTTTTTGTGTGTAGAGGCAGAGTCTCACTATGCTGCCCAGGCTGGTCTCAAACTCCTGGCCTCAAACAATCCTCCTGCCTCAGCCTCTCAAAGTGCTGGGATTACAGGTGCGAGCCACGGTACCCTCTCCCAATTTTTTCTAAGACATTTCAGCATAAGTCACAGGCGTGATGCCTCTTTACCTCGAAATACTTCCATGTGTGTTTGTTTCTTTCTTTCTTTACTTGTTTATTTATTTATTTTTTGAGACAGGGTCTGGCCCTGTTGCCCAGGGTGGCGTGCGGTGGTGCTATCACAGCCCACTGCACCTTCGATCTCCGAGGCTCAAGCAATCCTCTCACCTCAGCCTCCTGAGCAGCTGGGACTACAGACTTATGCCACCACGCCAAGCTAATTTTTTTTTGAGACGGAATCTCACTCTGTCGCCAGCCTGGAGTGCAGTGTACGATCTCAGCTCACTGCAACTTCACCTCTTGGGTTCAAGCGATTCTCCTGCCTCAGCCTCCTATGTAGCTGAGATTACAGGTACTCACCACCATACCCGGCTAATTTTTGTATTTTTAGTAGAGACGGAGTTTCACCATGTTGGCCAGGCTGGTCTTGAATTCCGGGCCTCAAGTGATCCACCCACCTCGGCCTCCCAAAGTGCTGGGATTACAGGCGTGAGCCACCGCACCTGGCCTTAGTGTGCATTTCCTAAAAATAAGGGCATTTTCTTACAGAATCACTGTACAGTGATCAGCCTCAGGAAAGGCACTTGCATTGGACACTTTTTATGCACCATCTAAGGTGCTCCTCGCTTTACCTGCCTCTAGGGCCAGCCCTGGGAGGGGTTCCAGGCTGTACCTGGCCACTTGTGGTGTCCCTGCTGCTGCTGAGCCTGAAACGCTGAGGAGCCGCTAGGCGCAGTGAGGCCTGGGCTGTGAAGGCACTGTAGAGGTACCTTTGACTAATGGAGATGGGAACCATGGATACATTCTCCCTTCCTCCTGGCATTTATCCTCAGATCCAGGTTATTCTGTCTCTTGGAAGATATCCCGGGAGACAACAGCCAGTCACATTAGATACTCAGGGGCAGGGCTGTCACGCACACATTAGATACTCAGGGGCAGGGCTGTCACGCACACATTAGATACTCAGGGGCAGGGCTGTCACGCACACATTAGATACTCAGGGGCAGGGCTGTCACGCAGGGCCCCATACTCAGTGCTTGGGCATTTAATGCTCTACAGTCACCTTGAAATTATTTTTTATTTATTTATTTATTTTTTTGTGAGACAGAGTGTCTCCCTGTCGCCCAGGCTGGAGTGCAGTCGTGCGATCTCGGCTCACTGCAACCTCTGCCTACCAGATTCAAGCAAGTCTCCTGCTTCAGCCTCCTGAGTAGCTGGGATTACAGGTGCCCGCCACCACGCCCGGCTAATTTTTTTTTTTTTTTTTTTTGAGACAGAGTCTCCCTCTGTCGCCCAGGCTGGAGTACAGTGGTGCGATCTCGGCTCACTGCAAGCTCTACCTCCCAGGTTCACGCCATTCTCCTGCCTCAGCCTCCCGAGTAGCTGCGACTACAGGTGGCTGCCACCACGTCCGGCTAATTGTTTTTGTATTTTTAGTAGAGACGGGGTTTCACCGTGTTAGCCAGGATGGTCTTGGTCTCCTGATCTCATGATCCACCCACCTCAGCCTCCCAAAGTGCTGGGATTATAGGCGTGAGCCACCACGCCCAGCTTAATTTTTGTATTTTTAGTAGAGATGGGGTTTCACCATGTTGGTCAGGCTGGTCTCGAACTCCTGACCTCGTGATCCACCCACCTCAGCCTCCCAAAGTGCTGGCATTACAGGCATGAGCCACCAGGCCCGGCCGTGAAATTCTTAATTTTATCTTGAAAAATTTGAAATTGGCTGAGCACAGTGGCTCACACCTGTAATCCCAGCACTTTGGGAGGCCGAGGCAGGTGGATCACTTGAGGTTGGAAGTTCAAGACCAGCCTGGCCAACATGGTGAAACCCTGTCTCTACTAAAAATCAAAAATTAGCTGGGCATGGTGGCGGGCACCTGTAATCCCAGCTACTTGGAGGCTGAGGCAGGAGGATCGCTTGAAACCAGGAGGTTGCAGTGAGCCAAGATTGGGCTACTGCATTCCAGCCTGGGTGACAGAGCGGGACTCCATCTCAAAAATAAAAAAAGAGAAAGAAAAATATGGCCAGGCGTGGTGGCTCATGCCTGTAATCCCAGCGCTTCGGGAGGCCAAGGTGGGTGGATCACCTGAGGTCAGGAGTTCAAGACCAGCCTGGCTAACATGGTGAAACCCCCTCTCTACTAAAAATACAAAAACTAGACGGGCATGGTGGCAGGTACCTGTAATCCCAGCTACTCGGGAGGCTGAGGCAGGAGAAGCGCTTGAACCTGGGAAGCGGAGGTTGCAGTGAGCTGAAATCATGCCACTGTACTCCAGCCTGGGTGACAGAGCGAGACTCCATCTGAAAAAAAAAAAAAATTTGAAATTGAATTTCAAATTGAAATTTGTGATTTGTAAGTCGAGTCTGATGGGACAATGGAGCCGGCACAGGGGGCTTGGAGCCTCGGCTTTCACGTGGCCTAGCCTCCTGCCATCCAGGGGCAGGTTCTCAGATGCTGGCTTCCTATCCCCCACCCAGAAAACCTGCCACCCTCTCCCATTGTTGGGGTCTGGGCAGAGGTGGAGGGAGAGTCACACCCCATGCACCTCTGAGGGTCTGCACCTATTGTGGGTTCCCGCAAGCGCCAGCTGAGGTTGTTGTTATACCCATTTTCCAGCCGAGGTCCAGGTTTGCTGGACCAAAGAAGGCCCAGCCAGTGTTTCTGCTTCGGACAGAAGCTTGCCGCTTGCCCCGGCAGCCTGACTGCCCCTGCTGCCCTTGCTTCTGTCCTTGTGCACTGCACTGAGATGGCAAATTCCTACGTGTCCTGTTCTCTGGGGGCACAGGGCCCTGTGGGATGTGGAAGCACAGCCTCCGCCTGCCTGAGCCAACCGAATAATCGCAACAGTGGTACTTTCCTTGTTTCTGAAGCCACTTGCCATGCAAAACCCCAAGCACTTTGTAGGCATCACCTCCAGTGGCTCCTGTTACCCTGCCACCCATTTCACTGATGATATAACCAAGTGTCAGAGAGATTAACCCATCCAAGCCAGCCACTAATTAGTAGAGCTGGATTCAAATCCAGTTCTTCCTGTTCCAACGCCAAAGCTCTAACTTGGACATTCACTCGGTTGTTAATTAGGTAGCTTCTTTGATCATCTGGAAACAGTAATGGATCTACGTCTTTGAACCACATGAGGACTGTGGACACAGGAAAAGGTGTTGGACATGGACTTGGGAGTTAGGCAGGGTGAGGCCCCTGGAATGATGCCGGTGCTTCGGCCAGGTGGGCCTAGGGCAGGCTCTCCGCCGTGGCCAAGCGGGGGTTGGGCCTGGGCCGGGGCCAGTCCTGTGTTCTTCCCGTGGCCCAGTTCCCCCAGCCAGGCAAAGCAGGTCTGAGTCATCGGCCATCGGAGTCCCCGTCCCTGACTCCTCGCTCGTACATCGTGCATTCCCGTCCTTGGCTCACAGCAAAACGCTTCTAGCTTCTTAGCTCGCCCCACCCTCTTCCCTGAAATAAAGAAGTTTCAAGCTGGGAAGGAGGTCACTGAATCTAAGCTTTTCAGTTTGCAAACTGAGGGCCCAGGGTTCTGATAGAGGTCCCAGTGGATTGGAAAATGTCTGGGCTTGCCTCCTGGGGTGGAATCTTGTCTCTGCCACCAAGTCCCTGTAAGCCCTGGGCCGATTAACCTCTCTGAGTCTGAACATTCTCCCAAAGGGGGCTGATGATCACAGTAGGATCACGGCATCTTCACCGTAGGGTGAGGAATCACTGGGAGCGTGAACTCCAGGAGTGTTCTGACGCAAAGACCCAGGAATTGCTCCTGACACTCTGCACAGATCAGCTCATTACCCACTCAACAAATCCCCGCCGCACAGAGAGGTATCAGAGACTTTCAGTAACCTCTCTAAGGCAACCTAGCAAGCAAAGCAAAGCTGAGGTCTACCAGATGACTGAGCAGAACCTCTGCCCTTCTCTCCAGACACTGGCCCCAGAGGAGCCATGAGTACTGGCCACATGCCTGGAGCTCCCGGAGTCCACGGCTGCAGCCGTCCAGCACCGGGGCCAGCCCCGAGAGAGGAGCAAGGAAACCGACCCCCTCCAGATCAACAAAGCACTTCCTCCCCGAAGCCCGGGCCCAGAAGGAGGAGGTGCCGCACACACAACTGTTTATAGAGACAGATGTTTGGGACGGAAAAAGAGAGACAGCCCTCCTCCATCCCCATGGAGACAGAGGAAGTTTGCAACTTGGGCAGTGGCAACTGGAACTGAAAAAGGAGAAGGGGAAAAAAAGGGAGGGAGGCAGGTCTGACCCACTGGAAACAGTTTGACATTTTCAGATGCTGGTGCCTAACAAAGGGGCGTTGCCAAGGCAACCGGGCCTGTGGGCACAGGGCTGCCAATCCCAGCTGGATCTGGGGCCAGAGCCAGGGAGATGGCAAGGAGACAGATAAGGGCACGTGGGGGGACGACAGAGAAATTCCACCGGAGAGCAAAGAAATAAGCAAATACACAAGTGGCGCTTCTCAGCCCGGCTTCCCCTCACAAAGTGGCGCCCTGTCCCTCCTCTCCCACTTCCTCCTTCCTTCCTCTCTCCTTTCTCCCTTCTTTATTTTATTCCTTCCCCCTCTACCCTTCTATCCATCTTTCCTCCCTCTCTCCTTCCCTCTCTCTCTCCCCTCCCTCCCTCCCTTCCTTCCTTCCACCCTCCCTCTTTCCTTCCTACTTGCTCTGCAAGTGTTCAGCATTGCCCCTGCCCCCAGCCTAGGAAACATGTCCCCATCCTCCTGGTGACAGCTGGCAGGTGGCTCTGCATATGACTGATACCAGAGGGCTGCTTTTGCCCATAGAGTGAGGCCTTCAGGAGGGGCCAGCATGACCACATTGGCTCTCACTGGCTGGAGACCCTGGGCAGTTCAGCTGCAGTCACAGGAAGGAGAGAGAAGAAAGAGAAGAGGGCTTTGGGGCCTCTTCTAAAGAACAACATCTGGAGCCGGGCACGGCGGCTCACGCCTGTAATCCCAGCACTTTAGGAGGCCGAGGCAGGCGGATCATGAGGTCAGGAGTTCGAGACCAGCCTGGCCAACATGGCGAACCCCATCTCTACCAAAAATACAAAAATTAGCTGGGTGTGGTGGCGGGTGCCTGTAATCCCAGCTACTCGGGAGGCTGAGGCAGGAGAATCGCTTGGACCCGGGAGTCAGAGGGAGTCAGAGGTTGCAGTGAGCCAAGATCGTGTGCCATTATACTCCAGCCTGGGCAACAAGAGCAAGACTTCATCTCAAAAAAAAAAAAAAAAAAAAAAAAAGAACCACATCTGGTTCCTTGTAATTCTTCTGCCTGTTCCCCCAGCAGAGCCAGCCTGGCTGCCTGTGGCAGGGCCCTGCTTCTTCGGCCTCTGGATGGGAGGTGATGATCACTGATATTGGTGACGCTGTCATCTCATGGCCCCCAAAGCTGTGAGGCCCTATGTGGAATTCTATACCTGCACTTACGCCCATGCCAACTGTCCCTGGACCCTGCCGCACCCAGGCTCCCCTCCCCAGAACCGGAGCCTTCTCCTCCCGCTCAGCCAGATGACCTGGTCTGTTTCCTCCCTCCAGGGGATGAGGGAGGGGGACTTCCGATGAACTCTGGCCGCGTGATGGGAATCCCTGAAGCCAGGATGTTCTGTGGGAAAGAGCTGGAAGGGAGTGCTGAGCCGAGTGACCCTGCTGGTCCTGGGGCCACTGCCTCAAGTCCAAAGGAGAGGGCCACCCCCATCCCCAACCTCAGAAACCTCCTGAGATACCCCGTGATTGGGAGGGAGCCCACAGCTGCACACCGTGTACATCGGGCCCAGCCCAGGAGCACGCCCCAATTCCCAGGCTGACGCTGGGAGTGGGAGGGTGCCGGGCAGTCATCCTCCTCTGACGCATGGGGAGATGAAGGCCTGGCAGAGATGGTCTGGCTGGAGGCTGAGTGGAGCAGGGCTGAGAAGAGGCTGAGGCCGTGGGGACATGTCCACAGCTGGGGGTGGGGCAGGGGAGACAGCAGTTACTGGCCCCAGCTGGGTTAAGTGATGGCTCCAAAGGAAGGCTCAGGAAGGGTGGGCCAGGGACTACAGAATCAGAGTCACTAACTCTAGCCCTGACCTGGGATGACTGAGAAGGCAGGACTCAATCCCTGAAGACCAGGAGTCATAAGCCCAGTCCTAGAAATGACTCGTAAAGAATGCTGCTCCACAGAAGGGCAGGGGCCTTTCGGTGGATGGAGGTCAAGGAGCACCCCCGTCAGTTCCCGAGCAAGCCTGAGACCAGGGATGGAGGCAGGCTGGGCTCCCTGGACCCCTGGAACAGCCCGGTCTCATCCCCTAAAGCCCTGGACCAGTGGACAGAGGCCAGGCTCTCCAGCGGCCCAGCTGCTGGGAAAACAGTGTGCGGATTCCCTTTGTGCCTCTGCCTCAGCCAGCGGGGTGACATTGGACAAGTTGCTTAACCTCTCTAGACTTCAACTACCTTGTCTATAAAATGGGAATAATAGGCCGGGCACGGTGGCTCATGCCTGTAATCCCAGCACTTTGGGAGACCGAGGTTGGCGGATCACAAGGTCAGGAGATCGAGACCATCCTGGCTAACACGGTGAAACCCCGTCTCTACTAAAAAAAATACAAAAAATTAGCCGGGCGTGGTGGCAGGCGCCTGTAGTCCCAGCTACTTTGGAGGCTGAGGCAGGAGAATCACTTGAACCCAGGAGGCAGAGCTTGCAGTGAGCCGTGATCACGACACTGCACTCCAGCCTGGGCAACAGAGCAAGACTCCATCTCAAAATAAATAAATAAATAAAAATAAATTTAAAAAATGGGAATAATATGCCGGGCGTGGGGGCTCACGCCTGAAATCTCAGCACTTTGGGAGGCCAAGGTGGGTGGATCACCTGAGGTTAGGAGTTCGAGACCAGCTTGGCCAACACAGTGAAACTCTGTCTCTACTAAAAACAGAAAAATTAGCCGGGCGTGGTGGTGCACTCCTGTAGTCCCAGCTACTCAGGAGGCTGGGGCAGGAGAACTGCTTGAACCTGGGAGGCGGAGGTTGCAGTGAGCTGAGATGGTGCCACTGCACTCCAGCCTGGACGACAGAGCAAGACTCTGTCTCAAAAAAAAAAAAAAAAAAAAAAAAAACGGGGATGGGGATAATTGCTATGCTTTGCTCAGACATTGTGAAGATCAAAGGAGACAATGTGTAGGAAGCACCTTTAATCAACAAACTAGTAGGCCAGGTGCAGTGGCTCACACCTGCAATCCCAGAACTTCGGGAGGCTGAGGCAGGAGGATTGCTTGAGCCCAGGAGTTCAAGACCATCCTGGGCAACAAGTGAGACCTCATCTCTGTAAAAAATAGAAAAAATAAGGGCTGGGCACAGTGGCTCACGCCTGTAATCCCAGCATTTTGGGAGGCCGAGGTGGGTGGATCACTTGAGGTCAGGAGTTTGAGACCAGCCAGACCAACATGGTGAAACCCCGTCTCTACTAAAAATACAAAAATTAGCTAGGCATGGTGGCTCGTGCCTGTAATCCCAGCTACTTGGGAGGCTGAGGCAGGAGAATTGCTTGAAACTGGGAGGCGGAGGTTGCGGTGAGCCGAGATCACGCCACTGCACTCCAGCCTGGGTGACAGAGCAAGACACTGTCTCAGAAAAAAAAAAAAAAAAGAAAAAATTTGCCAGGTGTGGTGGTGCCCGCCTGTAGTCCCAGCTACTCGGGAGGCTAGGGCCGGAGGATTGCTTGGGCCTGGGAGGTCAAGGCTGCAGTAAGACGTGGTCTGTCACTCCAGTCTGGGTGACGGAGTGAGACCCTGTCTCAAAACAAAACAAACTGTTGTTGAGCACCTAGGGTGCTAGGCAGCCTGCCAGAAGAGAGGCAGTACAGGTCTTATGGGGCATCTCACCTGGTCCGGGAAGGGAGGCTTCCGCTGAACCTTGAGAAGAGTTCCCCAATGGAGCAGCCTAGTACAGGGGTCAGCAAACCTCCACCACTGCCCCCAGGCTAAATGCAACGTGCTGCCTATCTTTGTTCAGCCCGCAAACAATGGTTTTTACAGGCCTGGCGCAGTGGCTTACACCTGTAATCCCAGCACTTTGGGAGGCCGAGGTGGGTGGATCACGAGGTCAGGAGTTCAAAACCAGCCTGGCCAACATGGTGAAACCCCATCTCTACTCAAAAATACAAAAATTAGCCCGGCATCGTGGTGCGTGCCTGTAATCCCAGCTACTCGGGAGGCTGAGGCTGAGGCAGCAGAATGGCTTGACCCCGGGAGGTGGAAGTTGTGGTGAGCCGAGATTGTGCCACTGCACGCCAGCCTGGGCAACAGAGCAAGATTCCATCTCAAAAAAAAAAAAAAATGGTTTTTACACGTTTTAGTTTCTTTTTTTTTTTTTTGAGACAGGGTCTCACTCTGTTGCCCAGGCTGGAGTGCAGTGGTGCGATCTCAGCTGACTGCAACCTCTGCCTCTGAGTTCAAGTGATTCTCCTGCCTCAGTCTCCCAAGTAGCTGGGACTATAGGTGTGTGCCACCACATCTGGCTAATTTTTTTTCTATTTTTAGTAGAGACAGGGTTTCACCATGTTGGCCAGGCTGGTCTCGAACTCCTGGCCTCAAGTGATCTGCCCATCCCGGCCTCCCAAAGTGCTGGGATTACAGGTGTGAGCCACCGCACTCGGCCTACATGTTTTAATTTTAATTTTAATTATTTTTTTGAGACAGGTTCCCGCTCTGTTGCCCAGGCTGGAGCGCAGTGGTGTGATCATGGCTCACTGCTGCCTTGATCTCCTGGGCTCAAGGGGTCCTCTTGCCTCAGCCTCCTTGACTAGCTGGGACCACAGGTGTGCACCACCATGCCTGGCTAATTTCTTCATTTTTTGTAAAGACGGAATCCCACTGTGTTTCCCAAGCTGGTCTTGAACTCCTGGGCTCAACTGATCCTCCCGCCTTGGCCTCCCAAAGTGCTGGGATTACAGACGTAAACCACTGTGCCTGGCTGGTTTTTACATTTTTAAGTGGTTGAAAAACCAAGCAAAAGAAAAAAGAATATTTCATGATGTGAAAATCACACGGAATTCAAGTTGCAGTGTGCGTACGCAGTTGTGCTGGAACACAGCCATACTCACTTGTTCGTGAGTGGTCCATGGCTGCTTCCTCACTAAGCAGAGGCTGAAATATTTACTACCTGGCCCTTTTCAGAGAAAGTTTGCTGCCCTCTGGCCTAGGGGAAGCACATGCAAAACCAGCGGGCAAAAGACTACAAGGTTCTGGGCATTGGCAGAAGCCGACTGCAGCTGGAGCAGAGAAGGGAAGGCAGGTGTTGGGAGTGGGCGGGACAGAGGCAACAGAGGCCACCAGCTCCTGACACCAAAGAGGGCCCTGCCATTCCCACCCAGGAGAGGGCAGAGGTCAAGCGGCGGGGGGTGGGCTCTGTCTAGTGGCCACCATCCAGGTGCCCTCCTGCCCAAGCCTCCCAGGCAAGCAGGGAGGAGAGAAGGGACTAGGGAGGAACAGAGAGCGCCCCATCTGTGTATCCACAGGGAGCAGCAGACAGCATGGAAGCCTCCAAATTAAGATACCCCGATCCTTCTCCATGGAAACTGGGGGATGCCTCTCTTCTGTGGGGCTTGACTACCCCTCCCTTGCCCCATGGAGCCAAGACAGGCTTGGGGCTCAGGGATTGGGGTTTGGGGAGGGGCTGCTGTCCTAACTCTAACCCCCCCCACACTCCCCCGCTACATCCCCACCGCCTGCCACCAGAGAGGCCCGTGGGGTCCTCCCTCCACCTCTCTTCTGTGAAGAGAGCAGAGAGAGTGATGCTGACACAGCAGATTGAGGGCGGCCCCCTGGGGAGTCTGGGGCGGGCCCACATCTGGCTGAGGGGTGCTGAGGTCACAGCTGGGACCCACATGGCCCTTTGGTGGGGAGAGGAGCTGCCACCAAGGAGGATGAGGAGCCAGAGAGCATTGTTGGGGCTCCTGTGGGAGGCTGGGACCATAGAATGCTCTCAGGGGACCCCTGGACACTTACGGGGCTGCCCAGGCGATCTCTCTGGGGGAAGGTGGTGCCCATTCCAATCCCAGCACACTTTGGTGGGATGACACATGCACACCCAACCCAGAGGGAGCTGCTAGGCTTCTCCCCTGGGTGAGGGTTGCGGTCGGGCTGGGGTCCCTCTCTACCTGGACGGATGCTTCTCTGAGATAGATTCCGGGGGTCGGTTTTTTTTTCCCGGCCCTTTCCTCACTCTGCCCAGATCTGCAAACCCGGGGCTGGGGCTGGTCTGCTCCTCATTTGTCTGAGTTCCCTTCCAGAGTCGGGTCCTTAGGCAGCTGCCTAAGGACTGGCCTCCCAGGGTCACCCTCTGATGTATCTCGGACCAGTTGGAGTGGCTCTGGAAATATCCCCCCTTCCTCAGTCATCTCCACACTCCCCAGAATTGGGGTGGAGTTTCAGAGGTGGGGTGGAGGTGCTGGTGGGAGTACGGAAGAAAAAGGAAGCTTGGAGCGGCCTCCACTGTCCTCCTCTCCGGCCCTAGCATGCACTGCTTGCACCTGTGTTGGCTGTCCCTGTCCGGAAGACAACACACGGAGGGCACCTGAGTAGATGCGGGAGGCCAGCTGGGCTTCCTCAGGTGGGAAGTCAGGGAATCTGGGGGAGGCTGCAGGCTAAGTGGTTCTGGGGTGGGTGACGTCGTGGGAAATGAGTGTCTATCCCTCTGCCGGGCACACAGACTCCTCCAGTGAGTCCAGCAGGGCAGGGTGTGCTTGCCAGAGCACAGGCCAAGCCTCCTGCCAGCCAGGACTGCAGAGGGTCCCCCTTCTTCCCTCTCTCCTCCTCACCACGGCTGCAAAGTGTGGGATCAGCTAATAGTCTTCATTCCTTCCCTCCTTTTTCTCTCCCTACCTGTCCACCTTCCCCTGGCCTAGTGCTGGGAGTTCCTCTTCAGCCCTGCTGAGGCTGGCAGCCTCGTCTCCAGCCCCCTCCTCTGGCAGCCACAGCTGACTCTTGGCTCACACACCCACCTGGCTCCTTCACCCAGGGGAGCCCCACCTCCCAGCCATCCCTGGGTCTAGGATCCAGAATGCTCAATCCTGGATGTCGCCTCACTTTGCATTGAACCTTCCAGCCAAGGTCCCCACCCTTGCCCTTCCCTGTTCCTCCCTCCCACTCTCTGAACTTCCTAAAGCCCCTCCCCTCCCTGCCTGCAAGTCACCTGACTGGGAGGCCAGCCCTACCCAGATTCCCCACCCCAACTCTCCCAGCTCTGAAAACAAGAAGTGCTGTCCCTGCACTGCAAACCCCCACCTGGTCCCGGTCCACACATTCCAGCCATGCCGCTCAGGCAGTCATGCTCCTATAAACACGTACACACTCACACACGTGCACACATACGCACATATGTACATGCACAGTGCACACATACACAATCACACATGTATGCGTGTGCATCTGTGCATACACGTGTGCACCCTCGTGCACACGCAGACATGTGCATATTCACATTCTCACACACACATGCACACGCACATGCACACACGCACATGCACTCTTGAACCACCTGGACAGTTTTACACCCCATGCTTCTTCCTCTCAGGCTTGCGAAGTGCTACTTCCTATATCTTAAATCCCCTCCAGGGACCTGCAATTATGACTTGGGGTCACCATTAGCTCACCCAAGGCTCTTTCCAGAGCAGAACCCCCACCCCACCCTTCAGATCAGTTATACTTCCCTGCTCCCAAGAACTGACATATACTTTAAAATATATATAGCTGAGCTTAAAAAAAAAAAAGAAAAAAGAAAAAACCCTATTACTGTCAGATATTGGTTAATGATTGGTGAGGGAGTTGGAGGGGGAGAAATCCCCGCCCACAAGGCTCAGTTTCACTGGGAAAGGGACTTTCCTTAGAAGGAACCAAGACGTCTTGTATCAGCTCTTAACGATTTGGGAAGGGAAGCTAAATAGCTCTTTCCTGTAATTCGAACAACTAAATTATTCATCGAGAGCTGCAGACAGAGATTGGACAGTGACCCGAGAGGCAGGAGACCCCAGCCCAGCCCCATGACCCAGGCACAGGGCCACCTCCCCGGCTCCTGAGGGGCCAGTGCCCGAATTAGAGGGGTCTGGAAAGTGAGCGGCTCCAGGGGTCCCAGAGGGTGGTGGGAAAGCCTGGATTCTAGCTGGGAGATGGGGGAGGAGGGAGACAGGAGAGAATCAAAGGGCCCTGGCACTCAGGGACTTGTCCAGATGGGAAGGGGCCTGAGTGGCTTCCCCTTGCTGTACCCCCTGCGGCCTGGAGCCCCTCCCCTGACCTTGGGCTGTTGGGGTGAAGCAGGCACGCCCAGAATCCTCCCTCAAGATATGGCCTGGCCTCCTTCTGCCACAGGAGGCTTGGAATGGGGAGGCAGGGAACAAGGGACAACCAAGCTTGTCCCTCAAATTCAAAACAGCCCGCAGCTCCACTCCCCTTGACGCCCGGTTCTGGGCACGGGAGGCACGGCTGGGTGAGAAACACCGCCCCGAAGCTCCGCTCCACCACGCACTCGCCCTCAGCGTGCAGGCCTTGTGCTCCGAGCCGCCGGGAGGGAGGCAGAGATGGCGTTGGCTTGGAATGGGATGCTCAAGCATCGTTCTCTGTTGGGGGCCCAGCTCTGTCCATCGGGGGAACCAACCACAGGAGCAGGGGTGGGGAAGGGGACCCAGGGGTGGCCGTGGCTGGCCACATCCCGGCACAAGTCTCTTTTTCCAACAAGAAAGGGCTCTGGGAGGAGAGACCTAGGCCTTCTCTGCCTCCCCACTCCCTCCCGTGGTGCACAGTGCCTGGACTTGGTAGGTGCTCTGTAAACACCAAAGGAGCCAGTGGGTGCACAGATCGAGGCTGGACAGACAGACAGATGCAGGGAGGGAAACGATAAGGGGCAGGAAGTGAGTGGGTGCGCGTGTGTGAGGACTGAGATTCAGTGAGTTCGGTGAGGGAAAAAGTCAACAGGGGACCAGAGGAAAAGTAAAAGAGAAAGAGAGAGACCCAGGAGGAGGAGGAGGAGCAGGGCAGGAGGCCCTTTTGGAAACCGGAGCCCCCGGGGGCAGCACGTGCTGACTCACCGCCCGCCTTCCATTTTCCCTGTTTCCTGGGGATTCTCATTTTATTTTCGGGAAAGCTGCCTGCTCTGTGACTAATTTGTTCTTAAACAAACCAAACCCAGGCAGTGGGGAGGCTGGGTGGGGCCTGAGTCACTCTCTACCCAGGGGGGACCACACCTCAGGGGGTGGCCTCCCCCACACTCCTGAGGGTCTCCCAGCCTTGGCCTGCAGGTGACTCCTCTGCTCCTCAGAGACACAGTGCCCACTCCCGACAGGGACACCCTGGGCTGCAAAGAACCCCAGGCTGCTGAGCAAGCTCCTTGGTTATCCACAGCCTAAAACCATGCCTGGCACAGAGGCCATGCTCAGTTTGTGTTTGTTGACTGACCGTCTGACTGACCAACTCTGATTCCTCACTCTCCTCTCCCAGTAACTCCTTGAACCCTACCTATCCCACAGGCCCTCGGCTGCATGACATGGACTTTACTAATGACCACCCTTTACTGGAACCATAATCTCTGCCAAACCTCAGGATAAATGGGTTCTTTCTCTGAATCTGCAGGACACTGCAGGACCCTGCCTGGCCTCTGGGGTGTGTTCCTAACCACTTTGCCTTCTGGGTTCACTCAGGGCTGTCATCCCCACGCCTATCTGTGCCCATCTGGCAGCAGAGCAGATCAGGAGGGCAGCCTGCAGCCCCCAGGCCCACCTCCAGGCAAGAGGGAGATGCCACTCCCTTTATTTTACAGAAGAAGAAACTGAGGCTCAGAGAGGTGCGAGGTCACTGGGCCAGGGAGCAGCAGACGCAAGATTTGAACCCAGATCTCAAGGCATCCTCACTTACCCTAGTCTGCCATCCGCTACACTCCACTGCAGGCTGTGAAGCCGAGACCAGGGCCCTGAAAACAGCTCAGCCCTGGACCTCATGAGGCAGGATGACGTGAACCAGGGGGCGGGTGGGGGTTTTGTCTCCAGCTCTGGGGAGGGGGGCGCCCAGCAGGATACAGCCACTAAACCCAGGTCTCCAAAGTGGGACATGTATAAGACAACTCACTGGCATACGGAAAGGAAAACAACCCCTCTGTTTCTATTTTTTAATTCATCCTCTTTAAATCTCAACTTCTATGGATACATAATATATAAACCCAGTAATAAAGTGCCTATGGTTTATAAATAAATAAATATACACGCCCGGGGAGAAAAGTGCCCCCACCCCCACTGCAGTGGCCGCACCTTGCCTAGTAGGTGCTCAATAAACATTTCTGTGACTGGGGCAGCCGGGAGGCAGCTCTTCCTGTGTCAGGAGACACACCCACCCCCAGCACCTCCTCCAGCCGAGCCCACCTGCGCCCTGGGCAGGGCGTGGCTGCGGGCTTGGCTCCCCGCCTCCGCCTGGCCCTGGCGTGGCGCCACCTTCCACCGGGTGGCCGCGAGAATACCGGGAAGGGAGGCGGGTTCGCCTCGCAGCTGCTGAAAGCCCGCCCCACGGCTTCCCCGGGCTGCCCCCAGCTCCCTCCCTCCTCCCGCTCACCCTGGGGAGAGCGGCGCTGGGAGGCCCTGGGCGCCCTCACGACGGGACGGGTCCCCGGGGGTGGCACGCGCCCAGGGTGGCCCAGCAGGGCGCGGCAGCCTGGGGCGCCCGGGCACCTGGCTCGGCCCTGCCCTCGGCCAAGGGCCGCCCCGGGCTCCAGCCGCCGAGCCTTGCGCCGCTCGGGAGCACGTTTCCAGTAAGCGCGAGCAAGTGGAGCCGGGCCGAGTTCCCGACAGCCCGGCCCGGGCGCGGGCTCGCAGAGAGGCCGGGGCCGCGCCGCAGCGGCTGCATCTGCACCACGATCAATGCGCGCCCGCGCCGCCCCGGGCTCCCTTCCTGCCCGTGGAGCGGCGGGGGTCCGAGGTCGTCCGAGCCCGCTGGGCTGCAGGTCCCCGCACCCCCGCCCCATCATGCCTGGGTCCTCGGTCCCCTCATTCCTGTCCCTGCTGGACAAGCCTCCAACAGTCAGTCCTGCCCAAGAGCTGCGAGGAGCATTAACCTGGCGCGGTGCTCAGAGCCCTGCCTGGAGACCCCCGCATTGGCCACTGCTCTTACTATCAGATACCAAATCCTAGACTTTGGAAGCTGAACCAGCCAACCCCGTCTCTTAACTACAACTATTTTCTACGCTCACCCTTCCCCCAGCTTTTTTTTTTTTTTTTTTTTTTGGCAGAGTCTTGCTATGTCACCCAGGTTGGAGTGCAGTGGTGCCATCTCGGCTCACTGCAACCTCCACCTCCCGGGTTCAAGTGATTCTTCCACCTCAGCCTCCCAAGTAGCTGGGACTACAGGCGCGCGCCAACACACCTAGCTAATTTTTGTATTTTTTGTTCAGATGAGGTTTCACCATGTTGGCCAGGCTGGTCTCGAACTCCTGACCTCAAATGATCCGCCCGCCTTGGCCTCCCAAAGTGCTGGGATTACAGGCATGAGCCACCATGTCCAGCCAGTGGCCTGTGTTTGTTACTGCCTGAGCCTCCTCTCAAGGGCAGGGGCTGTGTCACGTGTATCTCCTATTGCAAGCTTGGTTCACATTCACGACCCGGCCTGCAGCGGGACGGCTGTATTATATACAGATGGGGTTACCCCAGGTAGAACCACGACCAAATGAGGTGCTGGCCAAGGGGGAGGGATTATGGCTAGATGGTGGAAGGAGGAAGTTATCAATAGAAACTATGGCAGAGTGAGGGGCCACCATACACCTTTCCCCTTTATCCTGTTCATTTTTGTTTATGTTAACTAATTTCCTTTTTTCCCTCTTTTTTTTTTTCCTTACTATTCTACATAAACTATAGGACCCAGGGTCACCACATAGTGTTGTCCAGGCTGCACACTGCACAATTCCAAGAGGGCACTATTGGAAAAGTCTATATTGCAAATGATACTTATGCCTCTGGGGGCCCTGGGGATGGGTGACTTTAATTAATCTCATGGGATTTCTGCCCAGAAGAGGAGTGAACACCACCCACAGCTGGAGAGTGACTGATCAGAACATCAGGTTTTTCATTCTGGGGAGAGGGTGTGTGTGTGTGTGTGTGTGTGTGTGTGTGTGTGTGTTTGGGGCACAGTTGTATAGCATTAGGTGAAAGCTCTTGCTGCTTTTTATGCCATGGTGTGGAAGATCAGCAAGATGCTGGCTGGTGGAATCAGCTCCCTTAATCTTTTGTTTAGATGGTTGGTGTCTTGGTCCATTCATGCTGCTTTAGCAAAATACCTAGACTGGGTAATTTTCAAAGAACAGAAATGTATTTCTCACAGTTCTGGAGGCTGAGAAGTCCAAGATCATGGTGCTGGCAGGTTTGGTATTGGTGAGGGCTGCTCTCTGCTTCCAAGATGGTGACTTGGTCCTGCACCCTCCGGAGAGAATGAACACTGCATCCTTAGGGCAGAAGGGATGGAAGGGCAAAAAATGAGCTGAATTGAACACTCTACAAAGCCTCTTTCCTTCCTTCCTTCCTTCCTTCCTTCCTTCCTTCCTTCCTTCCTTCCTTCCTCCCTCCCTCCCTCCCTCCCTCCCTTCCTTCCTGGCTGGAGCGCAGTGGCGCCATCTCAGCTCACTGCAACCTCTGCCTCTCAGGTTGAAGTGATTCTCCTGCCTCAGCCTCCCGAGTAGCTGAGATTGCAGGCCTGTGCCACCACACCCAGCTAATTTTTTGTATTTTTAATAGAGACGGGTCTCGCCATGTTGACCAGGCTGGTCTTGAACTCCTGACCTCAGGTGATCTGCCAGCCTTAGCCTCCCAAAGTGCTGGGATTATAGGCGTGAGCCACCACGTCCAGCCTTCAAAGCCTCTTTTATAAAGGTCTTAATCCCATTCACGAGGGAGAAGCTCTCCTGACCTAATCACCTCCCAAAGAACCCACCTCTCAACACTATTGCATTGGAGTTCAGATTCATCTCCTGAATGATGGGGGTTACATTCAGACCACAGCAGTGGGAAAGCTAGAAACTTTCCCAGGTTCTCTCTAGATGTGACTTTCTCTCTGCAAATCAATGCGTTCTTGTGGGATTGGAAAGTGGAAGGAAGACAGACTCTTGTCTTTCTGCAGCTGCATGGGTATGAAAGTGGGTTCCAGCAGAAGCACTGGTTGGCAGTGGCTCCATTTCCCATTCTGCCATCTCAGTGCCTGATTTGTGGGTGTGGGAGTGGGGAGGATCGGGGACTGTGGTGGAGGCGTGGCCTTGCCCCAGAAAGCTTTGACCTTCCATCTCTCCCAGTGATTGTTTTTCTCAAGCCCATGAATCTTTACCAATGATTTTATGAATTCCTGATTCCTTATGTTAAAATCCCTCTTGGCTTGAACCACCTGAGGTGGATTCACCTTGCACAGAACCCTGACAGGTACACGGTGCAAAATGCAGCAATGGGGCACATAGGTGCTGGCGCATCTGTCCAAAGGAACACTGGAAGGGAGAGAGCGAGAGCCCTTTCAAGGCTGATAGAGGACAGTCTGACAGTCTAAGACATATTAAGGGATAAAAATCAAGGTGCGGAAGAGTGTGTATGGCATGCTATGATTTGTAGGGGGACAGAAAGAAGAAAGTTTGGCGGGGTGTGGTGGCTTATGCCTGTAATCCCCGCACTTTGGGAGGCTGAGGTGGGCGGATCACCTGAGATCAGTAGCTTGAGACCAGCCTGGCCAACATGGTGAAACCCCATCTCTACTAAAAAAATATAAAAATTAGCCAAGCGTGGTGGTATGCACCTATAATCCTACCTACTCACTCAGGAGGCTGAGGCAGGAGAATCACTTGAACCCAGAAGGTTGAAGGTGCAGTGAGCCGAGATTGCACCACTGCACTCTAGCCTGGGCGACAGAGCAAGACTCCATCTCAAAAAAAAAAAAAAGAAAGAAAGAAAGAAGAAAGTGTATATGTATATGCAAGCATTTGCTTTCATGTCCATAAAATATACTAGGAAATGTATTTTTTTTTTTTTTTTTTGAGATGGAGTCTCCTGTCACCCAGGCTGGAGTGCAGTGTGGCACGATCTCGGCTCACTGCAACCTCTGTCTCTGGGTTTAAGCAATTCTCCTACCTCAGCCTCCCGAGTAGCTGGGATGGCAGGTGCCCACCACCACACCCAGCTAATTTTTGCTTTTTTTTTTTTTTTTTTTAGTAGAGATGGGGTTTCACTACGTTGGCCAGGCTGACCTCAGGTGATCTGCCCGCCTCGGCCTCTCACCCTGGCCTCCCAAAGTGCTGGGATTACAGGCATAAGCCACTGTGTCCGGCCTGGAAACATACATTTTAAAAAACGATTTGTGAGCCAAGTGCAGTGGCTCATGTCTATAATTCCAGCAATTCTTGAGGCTGAGGCAGGAGGATGTCTTGAGGCCAGAACGACCTGGGCACCATAGTGAGACCCTCATCTGTACAAAAAATAAGAAAATTAGCTGGGTGTGCTGGTGTGTGCCTGTGGTCCCAGCTACTTCAGAGGCTGAGGCAAGAGGATTGCTTGAGCCCAGGAGGTGGAGGCTGCAGTAAGCCGTGATTGTGCCACTGCACTCCAGCCTAAGCAACAGAAGGAGACCCTGTCTCAAAAAGTAAAAAATAAAGGCTGGGCATGGTGGCTCAGGCCTATAATCCCAGCACTTTGGGAGGCCAAGGTGGGCGGGTCACTTGAGGTCAGGAGTTCGAGATCAGCCTGGCCAACGTGGTGAAACTCCGTCTCTACTAAAACTACAAAAATTAGCCGGGCGTTATGGCGCATGCCTGTAATCCCAGCTACTCGGGAGGCTGAGGCGGGAGACTCGCTTGAATCAGGAAGGCAAATGTTATAGTGAGCCAAGATCGCAGCACTGCATTCCAGCCTGGGTAACAGAGCAAGACTCTGTCTCAAAAAATAAATAAATAAATAAATAAATAAATAAATAAATAAATAATTGAAAAAAAAATAAAAAGAAGGCAACTCTGCAAGTCAAGAAGAGAAACTTCACGGGGAACTGAGTCAGCCACAACCTTGACCTTGAACTTCCCAGCCTCCAGAATGGTGAGAAATAAGTGTCTGTTGTTTCAGTCCCCAGTGTGGAATTTTGTTCTGGCAGCTCATGCTAAGACACTCTCCCTCCACCTTCAAAGTCAGCAGGCAGGGATCTCTCAGACCTCCTTCTTAGAAGGACCCCTGTGATTACATTTAGGGCCCACCCAGATGATCCAGGATAATCTCCCATCTCAAGAGCCTGAGCTTCATCACATTTGCAAAGTCCCTTTTGCCATATAAGGTGACATAGTCACAGGTTCCAGGAATCGGGACATGGGCACCTTTGGGGGCCCATTATTCAGCCGATCACAAAGACAGACATTTCTCAGTAAACCCTTTTCACGACTGAATTTTGAACCATATGAATGTATTACCCATCTAAAAATACAATGTCACTCAAACAAAGGAGACTGGAGGTGAGACCAGAGGTACCCAGGACAGGGACAGGAAGCTCAGGGGTCATTCCCCTCCCTGGCCCTCAGTTCTCTCCTCTCTAAGTGAGGGATTAAGACCCATGACTCCTGGGTCTGGAGGACTTTGAGCCTCGAGCTTCCCCCCTGATGGGGGTGGTGATGTTTCCTACCTGCCAGGGCTGCTGCAGGGATTAAATCCTGCAACAGGAAGCATCCCAAATCCTCCCAAGCAATAACTGCTGGTCATGGAAAAGCTGGTAACAGAAGCCATTCTTAACTCAGCTGCTCTACTCTCCCTAGCATGGAAAGAAAGCTGTCCCTCAGGCCGGACACGGTGACTCACGCTCATGCTGTAATCCTAGCATTGTGGGAGGTCAAGGTGGGAGGATCGCTGGAGCCCAGGAGTTCGAGGCCAGCCTGGGCAACACAGTGAGACCCTGTCTCTAAAAAAAGATTGGGTGTGGTGGCTCATGCTTGTAATCCCAGCACTTTGGGAGGCCAAGGCAGGTGGATCACTTGAGGTCAGGAGTTCAAGACCAGCCTGGCTAACATGGTGAAAACCCGTCTTTACTAAAAATACAATAATTAGCTGGGCGTGGTGGTGGATGCCTGTAATCCCAGCTACTTGGGAGGCTGAGGCAGGAGAATTGTTTGAACCCGGGAGGTGGAGGTTGCAGTTAGCGGAGATCACACCATTGCACTCCAGCCTGGACGACAAGAGCAAAACTCAGTCTCAAAAAAAAAAAAAAAGAAAAAGAAAAAAGAAAAGAAAAGAAAAGAAAATTAGCCAGGCATGGTGACGTGCACCTGTAGTCCCAGCCACTTGGAAACCTGAGATGGGAGGATCACTTGAGCCCTGGAGTTCCAGGGAGCAGTGAGGTATGATCATGCCACTGCACTCTGGCCTGGATGACAGAGTGAGATCCTCTCTAAAAAAAAAAAAAAAAAGAAGCAAGCTGTTCCCCCGCCCGTGTCCTATTTTCTACAGAGGCCCTGTGCCTTCATGGTGCCCCCCTTCTGGGAAGGACTCGCCTGGGAGTGAGTTAGGCACCCAGTACAGGTCCTGCCCACACCCGGGACTCTTCTCAGCACAGTGACTGACAGCAGCACCCTGGAGTCAGATGGAACTGGATTGGAATCTAGTTCTGTCCCCAGGCTGCCATCCAGTGCTGTTGCCTGCTCAGCACCCACTTTCTCTTCTCTTTGTGGAAGCATCTTGGATTCTACCCCTTCATCACTCTTGCTGTATATGGCTTAGCGATGGGCCTGACCTGCTCAGGGCTGGTCAAACAGGACATGCACACCCTAGTTGGTCCAGACCTGGTTGGGACAAGACCCAACCAGGCCAAGGCCATCCAGCCCCGGCCTTTTCCTGGAGCTGGCTGCAGCCATTTCTGCTACCGCTAGAGAGAGCCTGCCTGAGGGCGAAGCTATGGCAGAGGAAAGCCGACCTGGGAGATGGAGAGGGACAGTTTCCAGGTGACATCACTGGTGAATCTGGATCCAACTGTGCCTGAGGCCCAGCTGTAAGCCTTTGTGTTTCTGCATGGGAGCCAGTGATACAACCTCCTGCTAATTGCTTCGGGCAGTTTACACTGGCTTCAAAAAGCCCTGGCTGACAGCTATTAGCTGACCTTGGACACTTCACTTGTGTTCTGTGCCTCAGAAGGAATATTCCCTGGAAATAATAATACCTACTCATAAGGCTGTTGTGATTCTTAAATAAGATAATGAATTAAAGTCCCTAATTAGGCCGGGCATGGTGGCACTCACCTGTAATCCCAGCTACTAGGGAGGCTGAGGCTGGAGAATCACTTGAACCCAGGAGTTCAAGACCAGCCAGGGCAACGTAATGGAATTGCATCTCAATTTTTTTTAAGTACCTAATTTGGTGTCTGGCACACAGTAAGCTCAATTGTGGTACCAGAGTCATTATTTTGTAGGAATTGGGTTAGAATCATGTTAACCAACAAACATGCATGATTCAAATGGGACTATTCCATCTTAACTGGGAAAAAAAGCCTAATTGTTGGGAAACCAGTCTTCTTAGCTCTCACTGCTGTAGAAAACTGGATGGAGATCAGGAAACGCATGTCATGGGGCACCCAGTCATGAGGCAGAGACCCTCTCCCTCTTTACAGCCAGCAAGGCTCTGGCCAAAGAAAACCCCCATCAGTAACTGTGGACATACCTTAAAATGACTGCAAGCAGTCACCCTTGGGTAAGCTCCTCTGGGCATGTAGGCAAAGCCTGGGAGATTCTTCTAGCCAATAGAACACGGCAAAGATGATGATGTCACTCTCATGATTACATTACATTAGAAAAGACTCCAACTTAGCTGACTGGACTGAGATCCTCCTCATTGGCTTGGTGGAGTAGGCAGCCACATTGAGGAAGCCCATGAGGTGAGGAAGTGCTGGCAGCCTCTAGGAACTGCAGGTGGTCTCCAGCCTCCAGCCAGCAAAAACCTTAGGCCCTTAGGCACACAGCAGCAAGAATATGAAATCTGACAATAACTAGCATGGCTCTGGAAGCACAACCTTCCTCGGTTGAGCCTCCAGATGAGAACCCAGCCCAGCTGACACCTTGTTTGCAACCTGAGGAGATCTGAAACAGAGGATGCAGTAAAGCAGTTTCCAGACTTATCCTTTTTTTTTTTTTTTTTAACTTTTTTTTAAGAGTCAGAGTCTCACTCTGTCATTCAGGCTGTCGTCACTCAGGCTGGAGTGCGGTGACACAATCACTGCTCACTGCAACCTCGAACTCTTAGGCTCAAGTGATCCCCTGGCCTCAGCCTCCTAACTGGGACTGCAGGCACACACCACCATGCCCAACTAATTTTTTCTTTTCTTTCTTTTTTTTTTTTTTTGTAGAGGTGTAGTCTCACCATGTTGCCCAGGCTGGCCTTGAACTCCTGGCCCCAAGCATTCCTCCCCCCTTGGCCTCCCAAAGTGCTTGCATTACAGACATAAGCCACTATGCCCAGCCAGTTTCCAGACTTCTGACCTGAAGAAATTGTGATATAGTAAATGTGCGTGTTGTCTTACTTCCTAAGTTTGTGATAATGTGTTGCACAGCATAGAAAACTAACACAGCAACCTGCAGAGGACTGAGGTTTCAGAGAGGAGACACACCGGGACGCCTTTCTCAATGAGTTGGGGTACAATTTCCCAAGGTATTCTGGTTACTTTGGCTATATTACAGTTCACCCCAAAACCTGGTCATGTAAAGCAATAATCATTTATTACCTCTCACAGTTTTGGTGGGTCAGGAATTCAAGAGTGGTTTGGCTGGGTGGTTCTGGCCTGAGGTCTCTCATGAGGCTGCAGTGAGATGGTGGTCAGAGCTGCAGTCATCTGAAGGCTTGACTGGGGCTGGAGGATCGCTTCTAAGGTGGCTCATTCATGCAGCTGTTGGCTGGTGGCCTCAGTTCCTCTTTACATGAGCTTCTCCATGGGGTAGTTGAACTCCCTCGTGGAATGGTGACTGGCTTCCCCCAGAGTATCTGAGCTGAAAGACCAGATGGAAGAGGTGATGCTTTATGCCCTAGGCCTGAAGTCATGTGAATCTGCCTGATTCAGTGTGGGAGGGGCTACTCAAGGGCATGAATACCAGAGACAAGGATCTGGGGGGCCGTCTTGGAGACTGGTCACCACACAAGGGATGGCAGTGGGGACAAAGGCTGCAGGGGCTGGAAGAGGGCTCTGGAAGGAAGACAGGGAACCTTGACAGGTGGGAGAAGCTCAAAGTGTGAGACCATCCCCAGCTTCCTTCTCATGTTGTTCAGGGTGTGAACTAGCTGGAGAAGATCTCGGCTCCCAGCCTAGTTTCTCCACCCAGCTTTGGAGTGTGTGCTAATCTCATAATGACCTCCTCATCCACCACCAGGCAGTGAAGCAGGGTCAGCAGCTCCTGGGACAGGGAGTGGTCCACAGGAAGGAGGAGCAGCCTCCTCCACCATGGAGCTCTCCAAATAGGGCCCTGGACCCCTCAGGCACTGGGGCCTGCAGAAGTGGCACAGGAAGGGAGGGAGACCCATCTGGGCCACTCCTCATTGCTGCACAGTCCTCACTCTTTACCTCCACCTTGAAGCTTCTATGTCACCACCTGTTGCTGCGGGAGAGCCTAATTGGCTCCCTCGGTCTAGAGATGGGGAGCTGGGGAGTGGGAAGGGGTTAAGGTGTGTTGGGGGCCGCGATCAGCTAGGCTTCTATATTGCTGTCTCATGTAAGCCTGGACTGATCCTGCACTGGGTATTGTCCACCCACATCATCCAGATGAGGAAACTGAGGCTCCACCGTGGAGCCACCTGCCCTAAATCCTGCGTTGAGTCATACAGGCCCGGAGAAAAAGCTGCCCTGACATCCTTCAGAGGTGCAGATCAAGGTTCCTGCACACAGGGCCTCCTTCCATGAGCTGAGCTCAGGCCAGGGGAGGAAGGAGGGAGGGAAATGGACTGGGGAGGTCACTGCCCAGCAGGAAGCAGCCGGGACCCGGGGCTGAGAGCCGCAAGAGGGCTAGAAACCTCTTGACCCCAGCTCTGATGCCGCAGCCCAGCCTGCTGGCTGCTGTCCGTCCCTGCACTGATCTGGGGAGTGGCCCAGGCTTCCTGGAACCATCCTGCTGTCTCCCTAGGGCTGGCCCGACCTGGCTACAGCAAGGAGGTCCCCACACTGGTAGGATGGGGGAACCCCCAGAGCTGGCTGGACATCCGGATCTCTCTCTGCCACCTGGAAGGCCCTGGGCTCAGGATCCTGGACAAAACATCCTTGTGCTTCAAGGGGAGGGCTTGGCGGGAATGCCGAGGCCAGATGTGAGTAGGAAGACAGCTGTGGACCCGGAATTCCAGAGGGGAAGAACAGGATGCTGTCCCGGTCAGGCAGCTGGGGTAGATCTGATATGCCCCGTGAGAGGATTCGGAAGGCCAGGTGGGGCCCTAGGGAAGGAGATAGGAGGGGGCCACAGAAGCGAGAAAAAGTCAAGAACCCTACAGAGCCCCGAGGGCCCTGCTCCTCCCACTCGTGCCTGGTCCTCGCTGCCCCTATCCTGAGCTGGCTGCATCCCACACAAGTGTCCCCACCACAGCCCCACGAGGTGAGGGATTCTCCTGCTCCCCCATTCCAGGCTTGTGAGAGACGGAGTCAGTGGCCCAGCTCACTCCTCCCGTGGGTAGTCACGGGCCTGGAACCCAATATGACGGCTGACCTCCCAGAGGATGCCTGACCTCACTTAAACACCAGAACCGTGGCTGGGCACGGTGGCTCACGCCTGTAATCCCAGCACTTTGGGAGGCCAAGGCAGGCAGATCACGAGGTCAGGAGATCGAGACCATCCTGGCTAACACAGTGAAACCCTGTCTCTACTAAAAATACAAAAAAATTAGCCGGGCGTGGTGGTGCGTGCCTGTGGTCCCAGCTACTCGGGAGGCTGAGGCAGAGAATGGTGTGAACCCAGGAGGCAGAGGTTGCAGTGAGCCCAGTTCACGCCACTGCACTCCAGCCTGGGCGATAGAGCGAGACTCTGTCTCAAAATAAATAAATAAATAAATAAATAAATAAATAAATAAATAAATAAAACCACCAGAACCATTACAGATCCTGCCCCATAGATGAAGAAAGTGAGACTCAGGGGGTCCCATCACGTGCCCAGGTGCCCACCACTGTCCAGTGCCAGGATTAACATCTAGGCTCCTCACTGCAGCCAGAAGGTGCAGCCCAGGTGTCCACCTGCGGATCAGTGGGGAAACGACACGGAGAAACTCACACGGAGGAGCAGCCGGCCCTGGAAGGGAGAGAAACCCAGGCACAGGCTGCAGCATGGGTGAGCCCTGGGGACGCTGTGCTGACTGCCATAAGCCCAGCAGAAAAGGACAAATGCTGTGTACAAATGCCGTGTGACTCTGCTGACAGGAGGTCCCTAGCGCAGTCAGATTCGTGGGGACAGAAAGCAGATTGGTGGGGGCAGGGGCTGGGGGCAGGGGGAATGGGGCATTGGTGTTTAATGGGAACAGACGTTCACTTGGGAAGATGAAAGCACTCTGGAGATGGGTCATAGTGATGGTTGCACAACAATGGGAATGTGCTTAATGTCACAGAACTGTATTTTTAAAAGTGGGAAAAATGGGGCCAGGTGTGGTGGCTCTCACCTGTAATCCCAGCACTTTGGGAGGCTGAGACAGGAGGATCACTTGAGGTCAGGAGTTCGAGACCAGCCTGGCCAACATGGTGAAACCCCATCTCTACTAAAACTACAAAAATTAACCAGGTGTGGTGGTGGGCGCCTGTAATCCCAGCTGCTTGGGAGGCTGAGGCAGCAGAATCGCTTGAGCCTGGGAGGCAGAGGTTGCAGTGAGCTGAGATCGTGCCACTTCACTCCAGCCTGGGCAACAGAGCAAGACTCCACCTCAAAAACAAACGGCCAGGCGCAGTGGGTCATGCCTGTAATCCCAGCACTTTGGGAGGCCGAGGCAGGTGGATCACTTGAGCTCAGGGGTTCAAGACCAGCCTGGCCAACATGGTGAAACCCTGTCTTTATTAAAAATTCAAAAATTAGCTGGGCATGGTGGCAAGCGCCTGTAATCTCAGCTACTTGGGAGGCTGAGGCAGGAGAATCTCTTGAATCCGGGAGGTGAAGGTTGCAGTGAGCCAAGATCATGCCACTACACTCCAGCCTGGGCAACAAGAGCAAAACTCTGTCTCAAATAAATAAATAAATAAATAAATAAATAAATAAATAAATGTGATAAAATGGTAGATTTTATGTTCTGTATGTTTGAGCACAGTAAAAATAATTAAATAAAAACAAATAATTAAATAAACATATAATATAAATATATATAATAAAAATATAAGTAAATAAAAAGTTAAATTTTAAAAATTAAAAAAAAAACTAAGAAAACCCCAGGCATCAACCTCAGTGTCCATGGTGCAGCCACCAGAGTGCGTGGGGGCACGCCTTTACTTCTGGCTGACCCTACAGTCCCTGGGCAGAGGCGTGGGGATGGGGGTGGGGACAGCCAATGCAGTGGCACATGCGATCCCAACGTCTGGCGGCCTTGGAGATGTTCTGGCGTAAGCACTCTGGGCAGCTGCCCTGGGGCAGGTTGTGGGTTAGGGATCCAGACCCAAACTGCCCACGCCACCCCTCTGGCCACCCCACCAGACAGGGATGTCTAGAGAAGACAGGGCCTGCCCAAGGTTTGCACTCACCCACACATCCTAGGACACTCGGGCACATGCGGGCCTGTGACCCCTCGTCTCAACGCAGCCACCTATGCTAGCGTGTGCACACGCACGTGCACACACCCCAAAATGAACGCTTGCACACACACAGGCACTCACACATGTCCCTTCCCTCCCAGGTCACCTGAGCTCCCAGGATGGCACAAGGGAGAGGCGGTCCTTGTCCCAGGTACCCAGCATCCCTGATAGCATCATGTCCAAGCCGCACCCACCCACCTCAGCTGCCGCCCTAAGCAGTAGCTCAGTTGACTCCAAACACGGACTCCCCGGCGCAGGGCAGGCCAGGCCTGGGACCCATCCCAGACACTGCCTGGAAATAGGAGGCCAAAGAATGCAGTGGGCAGCTTGGCAGAGAGACAGAGCCAGTGGGGCTTCCAGTAATTCACCCACCCTGCCCTGCCCTCGCCCACCGGTCCAGAGTCTCGGCCAATAGATGCCCGGTCCCAGACTCCAGCCCCCAGAAGTGCCCAGCCCCACATAGCTGCTCCAGGGCCCTCAGGGTCACCACCCCTGCCCCCAGAGACAACAGGACAGGGAACTGGATCCCGGTCCTTTCTGGGCCATGCCAGGAAGGGGGTATCTTTAGCTTCCCTTCCTGGAAGCCCACTGGCTCCCATCCACAGTGGCCCGGTGGCATTGCCTGCAGACCCTGGCCACCCTCTTGCATGGATTCCTTGGGAAAGGAGCAGCCACCCCAAGAGGTTTGCTTGGTCAGCTTGTCCCCAACTCTGGCTTGGGACCCTATGCCTAGCCAGGACAAGAGACACACTGGCGTGGCCCTCCTTCCTTCCCCTGCCCATTGGGTGGTCCCCGTGAAGCTGGCAACATGACGACATCAACTGAAATACTTCCTGTCCCCAGAGTCTCATTCGAGGGACTTAGATAGCATCAAGGTGAATCCTTTTTTACCAGAGGAGAAGACTAAGGCCCAGAGAGTCATATACAGCAGCTGGGTGAAATCCCCCGGAGAAGGGCTTAGAGTCCCCAGAGGCAAGAAAAGCCTGGGACAAGGAGAAATGGCACCCATGGTGGAGCTTCTCCCGGGAAGAGGACCTGGGGTGGAAGAGGTGATTCGGGGCTGAGTCAGCCACAGGGCGCAGAGAGGACAGGCCGATGTGGAGCTGGGGTGGCCCTAGGGCCTCGCGTCAGAAGCAAATAACCCAGGAACAGGATGAGGTGAAGGGAGCCCGCCGGCCCAGGAAGGAATGAGGAGGCCTGACCTCGTTTCCTGGCCCAGAGAAGACATGTGGCAGACTGGTTAAACTGAGTCTGTGGCCTGCTCTCCATGTGATCCATGAGGCTGGGATGAGGGAAATATACAGGAAGCCGTACTCTCTGCTCCCTATGGGCTCACAGTTTGTGGGGGAACAGGAAGGTGGAGGGGACAGGCGAGAAGAGAAGCAGCGATTGCCCAGCGACCCACGACAAAGGCAGGGCATGAGACACGTCAGAAAAAAGGAGTAACCCCGGGTCACGCCTGCCCCTGGCTGCTGGGACACCTGGGAAGCCCCTGAGGAGGAGGTGGCCTTAGGGAGGCACCTGGCTGGATGGACACAGTACCCACGGCAGACCTGGGGGCCAGGGGCTCCGGGACTGGAACAGCATAAACGCAAGGGGTGACAGGGCATGGGGGGCCAGCAAGTCTCACCCCTGTGATTTCTGCCGCAAGAAACGAAGAGTTCAACCATAAAGACAGTCTCTGTGGCCAGGCGAGGTGGCTCACACCTGTAATCCCAACACTTTGGGAGGCCGAGGTGGGTGGATCACCTGAGGTCAGGAGTGAAGACCAGCCTGGCCAACATGGCGAAACCCCATCTCTACTAAAAATACAAAACTTAGCCAGGCATGGTGGTGCACGCCTGTAATCCCAGCTACTTGGGAGGCTGAGGCAGGAGAATCACTTGAACCCGGGAGGCAGAGGTTGCAGTGAGCTGAGATCAGGCCACTGCACTCCAGCCTGGGTGACAGAGCGAGACTCTGTCTCAAAAAAAAAAAAAAAAAAAAGACAGTCATTGTTTACATAACAAAACATCCAGGCTGGGCATGGTGGCTCATGCCTGTAATCCCAGCACTTTGGGAGGCTGGGTGGGTGGATCATCTGAGGTCAGGAGTATGAGACCAGCCTGGCTAACATGATGAAACTCTGTCTCTACTAAAAATACAAAAATTACCTGGGTGTGGTGGCACGTGCCTATGATCACAGCTACTCGGGAGGCTGAGGCAGCAGAATTGCATGAACCCAGGAGGCAGAAGTTACAGTGAGCCGAGATCACGCCATTGCACTCCAGCCTGGACTACAAGAGCAAAACTGTCTCAAAAAATAAAAAATAAAAAAAGTCCAGAGGCTAGCATCTTGACAAGGGCCCAAGTTTCTATCTTCCTGTGTCATCAATTTAAGGTGACCAATCATCCTGATTTGCTTAGTACTTTCCCAGTTTTGGTGCTGAAAGTCCTGTATTGAAGGAAGTCAAACGGATTTCTGCTCACCCTAGTATTAGGGCTACTGCTTCTCATGGGCACAAAGGAGCTGCCACAGCTCCGAGCATCACCCCCTCACGTAACAGTGCAGTGAGCAAAAGCAAATGCCCTCCAGAAATCCCCCCCCGCTACATTTCACTGGCAGACCTGGGTGAGGGTGACATAGGCACTCTAGATCAATCACTGGCAAAAGAGCAGGGGGTTGGTAGGACCAGCTTAGGCCCATCTCTATTCATCCTGTGGGGCTGGAGCTCTGTTAATGAGGAGGAAGGGGGAATGGCTGTTAGGCATCACTCGAAAGCATGAGGCCCTGCTGGACGAGCCACACTGCAGCGGCTCAGCCTGCAGGGTAAGAGCACGGACCAGGAGGTAGGTGGGCCCTGCTCCGAGTCCCAGCTCTGCCCCCACTGAGCTGCGTGCAAGTCCCCCTTGAGCAGGTCCTCTGTGAGTAAGTTCTTGAAACGGAGGATAAGAAGAGTGGCTACCCACACAGAGTTCTTGGGAAAATAAAATAAAATAAAATAATGCAGAAAAGTGCTGAGCACAGCATTTAGCAAACACGAAACAAGAGGACGGCTGGTGTCCGTGTAGACTAGCCACGCTCCACTATTTGTAGTTCAACTCCCACGACAGTGATGGTCCCACGCAGATGCCTGCTCTTGTGCCTCAGTCTCCCACCAGACAGGTGTGTTGGAGGGTGGGTCAGGAAGGGCCTTCTTGAGGAGGCTCAAATCTGCTTGGCTTAATCTTTTTGTTCCTGCACAACACTTTTTTTTTTTTTTTTTTTTTTTGAGACGGAGTCTCTGTTGCCCAGGCTGGAGTGCAGTGGCGCGATCTCTGCTCACCACAACTTCCACCTCTCCAATTCAAGAGATTCTCCTGCAACAGCCTCCTGAGTAGCTGGGATTACAGGCACCACCACCATGCACCACGCCCAGCTAATTTTTGTATTTTTAGTAGAGATGGGGTTTCACCATGTCGGCCAGGCTGGTCTCAAACTCCTGACCTCAGGGGATCCGTCCACCTCGGCATCCCAAAGTGATGGGATTATAGGCGAGAGCCACCACACCAGGCCTTTTTCTTGATTTAGAATTATTTCTTTGGGGTGCTTTCCCAGAAGAGTAAATATTGAATCAAAGAGAATAGACTTTTTTTCTTTTCTTTTCTTTTTTTGAGACAAGGTCTTGCTTTGTCACCCAGGCTGGAGTGCAGTGGCACAGTCTCAGCTCACTTCAACCTCCACCTCCTGGGTTCTAACGATTCTCCTGCATCAGTCTCCCGAGTAGCTGAGACTACAGGCATGCACCACCAAGCCTGACTAATTTTTATATTTTTAGTAGAGACTGGGTTTCACCATGTTGCCCAGACTGGTCTTGAACTCCTGGGCTCAGGTGATTCGCCTGCCTCGGCCTCCTAAAGTGTTGGGATTACAGGCGTGAGCCATAGCGCCCGGCCAAAAAGAATAGACTTTTAAATGATACTTTATTTAAATTATATATGGGTTACATAATCTTTGTAGAAAGCTAGAAAATACGGAGAAGCATTAAAAAGAAAATTAAGGGCCGGGCGCGGTGGCTCACGCCTGTAATCCCACACTTTGGGACGCCAAGGCGGACTGATCACGAGGTCAGGAGATCGAGACCATCCTGGCTAACACAGTGAAACCCCATCTCTACTAAAAATACAAAAAATTAGCCAGGCGTGGTGGCAGGCGCCTGTAGTCCCAGCTACTCGGGAGGCTGAGGCAGGAGAATGGCGTGAACCCGGGAGGCGGAGGTTGCAGTGAGCTGAGATCGTGCCACTGCACTCCAGCCTGGGCCAAAAAAAAAAAAAAAAAAAAGAAGTGACAGGTAGCTATAACCTGTATGGTAGAGCTCAGTGGCCCTGGCAGGCTGAGCCCCCAGGAAGAAAGAAGAAAGGGACAGAGGCTTGGCGGGGGAAAGGACAGTTTCACTTTCCACAGTACCTATTCTGTAATGTTTCTATTTTTAAAATAATGAGAAAGTGTTTCTCTTCTAGATGGAAAACAAACAAAACATAATGATCATTTTTTTGTTTTTTAAAAAGAATTCTATAAAGAACACCAAAGCTTAGCATTTGTTGTGGTCTTTTTAAAGCGGTAACTGCTGGGGTGGCCCCAGGTACAAAGTCCAGGAGGACCCCTGCTCCACTGGGGACCTCTCCCCACTGCTTGTGGGGGTGCTGTGTTTGGGTGGGGAGGACAGAGCCAGAGTGGGTCCCCATCAGCAGTGGCAGGCTGAGGAGAGGCTGAGTGAGGGCCAGGGGCTTAGTCTGCTCAGGCTGCTATGACAAAATACTTTCTTATTTATTTATTTAGAGATGGTGTTTCACTCTTGTCTCCCGGGCTGGAGTGCAATGGCGTGATCTCGGCTTACTGCAACTTCTGCCTCCCAGGTGCAAGCGATGCTCCTGCCTCAGCCTCCTGAGTAGCTAGGATTACATGCGTGTGCCACCAGGCCCAGCTAATTTTTATATTTTTAGTAGAGACGGGGTTTCACCATGTTGGCCAGAATGGTCTCAATCTCTTGACCTCGTGATCCACCCGCCTTGGCCTCCCACAGTGCTAGGATTACAGGCATGAGGCAGCGCGCCCGGACTGACAAAATACTTTAGACTGGGTAATTTTCTAACGACAGAAATTCATTGCTCACAGTGCTGGAGGCTGCGAAGTCCACCATCAAAGCACTGGCCGATCTGGTGTCTGGCGAGGACCCATTCCTTACAAACGGTACCTTCTTGCTGTGTCCTCATGTGGCGGAAGGGGAAACACGCTCCCTCAAGCCTCTTTTATAAGGGCGTGAATCCCATTTGTGAGGGTGAAGCCCTCATGACTTAACCAGCCCCCTAAGGCCCCACCTGTTAGTACTATCCCATTAGGCGTTAAGTTCCAACACGTGAATCTGCGGGACACCAGCACTCAGACCACAGCAGTCACAAGCCATGAAGAAGGCGGCAAGACTCAGCCCCAGGGCCGAGGCCTGTGCTCTCCTGTGAACTCCAGCTCCTGGCATGGAACCTGGAGTGTCCAGGTGCTTTATTGTTTGCTGAATGAATAAACAAGTGTATGGATTTGGGGCAGTGTGATCGAGACATCAAGACTCGACTCAAGGCCAGACATGGTGGCTCACGCCTATAATCCCAGCACTTTGGGAGGCAGAGGCGGGTGGATTGCTTGAGATCAAGAGTTCGAGACCTGCCTGGACAACATGGTGAAACCCAAAAATTAGCCAGACGTGGTGGCAGGTACCTGTAATCTCAGCTACGCGAAGAGACTGAGGCAGGAGAATCGCTTGAAGCCGGGAGGCAGAGGTTGCAGTGAGCCGAGATTGCGCCCCTGCACTCCAGCCTGGGCAACAGAGTGAGACTGTCTCAAAAAAAGAAGCTCCACCCAAGAAGCCAGAGGGACCCCCAGAGGGAGGTTTCCACGCCAGCAGAGGTGGGGTGGCAGAGGGCAGTGCTTGGGTGGTGCAGCTTGCTGGGTGCTAAGAAGACCTCCCTGCCTGGCTCCAGGCCCGGCTCAGAGCCCACCTTCTCCTTCAGGTGGTAGCTCCTCTTCACCTCTCCCTTTTCTGTGTCACTTGAATATTTTAATGCCTTGGGGAGGTTTTGTGCTTTCCAAGGAAGACTTAGTGACTTGAATTTGAATTGAGTCAAGGCTGGCCACGGTGGCTCATACCTGTAATCCCAGCACTTTGGGAGGCCGACGTGGGAGGATTGCTGGAGCCCAGGAGTTTGAGACCAGCCTGGACAAAATAGTAAGACCCTATCGACAAAAAAAAGAATTGAAAATTATCTGGGTGTGGTGGTGCGTGCCTGTAGTCCCAGCTACTTGGGAGGCTGAGGCGGGAGGATTGCTTGAGCCCAGGAGTTTGAGATTAGCCTGGGCAATTTAGTGAGACCTCTCACTAAGTCATCTCACTAAAAATTTTTAAAAAAAAATTAGTCGGGCATGGTGGCATGCACCTGTAGTCTAAGCACTTTGAGAGACTGAGGTAGGAGGATTGCTTGAGCCTGGGAGGTTGAGGCTGCAGTGAGCCATGATTGCAGCACTGCACTCTAGCCTGGGCAACAGAGTCTAGTCTCAAAAAAAAAAAAAAAGAGTCAATATATCAAGTGTAAAAGTTGTCAATATTAAAACCTACCTTTACTTAGACCTTGCATTCCAAAATCCAACAAGTTTTAGCATTCTCTTTATAAATCTAATTTTAATATGAAAACACAATCACTTTCACTTGGGCTATGCTCAATTAACTCATACATTTAACACACTGATGACTTCTTATGCATTTAACCACACTGACCTTTTTTTTCTTTTTTTTTGAGACGGAGTCTTGCTATGTTGCCCAGGCTGGAGTGCAGTGGCGTGATCTCGGCTCACTGCAACCTCCGCCTCCTGGGTTCACGCCATTCTCTTGCCTCAGCCTCCCGAGTAGCTGGGACTACAGGTGCCCACCACCATGCCGGCTAATTTTTTGTATTTTTGGTTGAGACGGGGTTTACACTGTGTTAGCCAGGATGGTCTCGATCTCCTGACCTCGTGATCCGCCCGCCTCGGCCTCCCAAAGTGCTGGGATTACAGGTGTGAGCCACCGCGCCCGGCCTCACACTGACCTTCTTAAATAACACAAGAGCCTCGGGAGCACAGACCTAAAATCACAACTTCGATGCTGCTGGAGTCTCCGAAGCACCTGGCCAGGCCGCCTACAAATCAGCATGTGAATTCTTCCAGAACGTGTAGGCAGCTCCTGTAAATTGAGGAAATCAGACTCGTAAAGGCTGTGACTCAGGTTCTCCTCATCATCTCAAACACCATCAAAACAACAATAGAGACACAGAGCAGCATTCACTTCGCGGATGGTTGCAACATACGGAAAAGCAACCACTCACCAGGCCTTTCTTGGATTTCTTGCAAACTACCGTACTCTCTCCGCCCAGGGGTCACCAGCCAGGGCTGCTAAGCACCTAAGATCGCAGGGAGGGTGTTGGCCTGGGATTCCCGGCCAGGATGCAGGACTAGCCTTAGTTCTGGGATATTCTCCCGACTTTAAGGAGGGAGGCCTCTTCCTGTGGTCAGTGGCCATGGCCTGTGAGCCTGGACTTGCGGCCAGGGTAGGATCAACACACAAATTCCCCCTTCACCACCATGTCACATGCCCCCAGGCATTGCAGCCGCCAGGGTCTGGGGTCCTCACTCTCGCTTTCCCAGCTGCATCCCACCAGCAACCACAATTGGCCTTGGCGTGTACTCTTCGTCCAGAGTGCAGCTGCCCCCCTACAGTATTCTGGGGAGTCTGCCCTGCTCTTCATGGTCACACTCTCCACCTGCCTCACTCACCACCGTTCACGGTCATTTATTGGCCCTCCAGGCATGTCCTGGGGACCTCTCAAGCCCTCCCTTGAAACGCTTAACCCATCGGGTTAGGGCCAAGCAGGAGGGGCTTGTGTGGATTTGAAGACCCTCTGGACCAGGGATTCCAGCGATAAGCATAAAGGAACAGGCCTGAAGGCCAGGGTTTGGAGTGCTGTTTTCCTGGGCAGTGATAGCCCAGAATACCAGGGGTCAGGACTTGGGGCACACTGAGTTTGAGCATGACTGACCCTCGGAGGCGCTGCCTCATCAGAGACTCACTCAACTAGCCAGGCCCTCCTGCACGGGGAGGGGCCCTGTCCTCTGCAGACTCTCCCTCATGGTCACAAGACACCCTTGGGCAGGCCCAGGCCATGTGCCTCTAGGTCCCAATGCAACAGAAAGGGAACTACTTGGCCGGGTGCAGTGGCTCACGCCCATAATCACAGCACATTGGCAGGCCTAGGTGGGTGGATCGGCGGAGGTCAGGGGTTCAAGACCAGCCTGGCCAACATGGTGAAACCCCATCTCTACTAAAAATACAAAAATTAGCTGGGTGTAGGCCGGGCGCGGTGGCTCACGCCTGTAATCCCAGCACTTTGGGAGGCCGAGGAGGGCAGATCACGAGGTCAGGAGATCGAGACCATCCTGGCCAACATGGTGAAACCCCATCTCTACTAAAAATACAAAAAAATTAGCCAGGCGTGGTGGCGGGCGCCTGTAGTCCCAGCTACTCGGGAGGCTGAGGCAGGAGAATGGCGTGAACCCGGGAGGTGGAGCTTGCAGTGAGCCGAGATTGTGCCACTGCACTCCAGCCTGGGGGACAGAGCCAGACTCCGTCTCAAAAAAAAAAAAAAAAAATTAGCTGGGCGTGGTGGTGTGCGCCTGTAGTTGCAGCTACTTGGGAGGCTGAGGCTGGAGAATCACTTGAACCCGGGAGGCGGAGGTTGCAGTGAGCCAAGGTCATGCCACTGCACTCCAGCCTGGGTGACAGAGCAAGACTCCATCTCAAAAAAAAAAAAAGGAACTACTTGTAGGTAAAGCAACTGAAACCTATTTATAGGGCCATCTGACCCGGGTTGGGACATGTATCCTATATCATTATAACCAAGGGGGTGAGAGAGTCAGACTGGCTTAGACCAATGAAGGCTCATCCCTGGGGTAAAGTGGATGGTGGAGAAGAAAGTGACAAAAGTTCACTATGAGAGGTGATCGAATGAGCCCCAAAGTCTATGATTAGAAACCAAGAGGATGGGGCCAGTCACGGTGGCTCACGCCTGAAATCCCAGCACTTTGGGAGGCCGAGGTGGGTGGATCACTTGAGCCCAGGAGTTTGAGATCAGCCTCGGCAACATGGCAAAACTTCATCTCTACACAAAATACAAGCCAGGCATGGTGGCATGCACCTGTGGTCCCAGTTAGTTGGGAGGTTGAGGTAGGAGGATCACCTGAGCCCAGAAGGTTGAGGTTGTAGTGAGCTGTGATCGTGCCACTGCACTCCAGCCTGAGCGACAGAGTGAGACTTTGTCTCAAAAAAGAAAAAAAAAAAAAAGGCAGCCTCGAGGACAGCTGCAGCAGAACCGTGCATCTGTATCACGGGTGTTTAATAACTGATTGTTGAGGAAGGAAGGAAGGAAGCTGGACACAGAGAGGCAGGTATCCAGCTCTCGCTTCTGGGAGGTTGGTGGAGATGGGCACAGAGCCCAGGGCACCCGGCCAAATCAGGGGCAGGTCCAGCTAGGAGGGTCCCTTCTGAGAGCAGCGGTCCAAGCTCGCTCCTCCCTGGGAGCAAGAAGCCTGGTCAGAAACAGAGACTGAAGCAGGAGGTGAGTCCACGTGAGGCCGTGGCTTGGACACCAACCTGAGATGTTGGAGACGTGGAGTGAGGCCCCATGGAGAGGGCAGATGAGGAGGGTGGATTAGGGCTGATCTTGGGAGCTGTTGCCCCCATATCCCCTTGACATTCGCCTTGGCAAACTTTGTAGGCCTGGAGGAGAGTTCTCAAAACACAGTGAGTGTGACCTGAGGGACACAGCCGGACTGGGCTGCAGGTGGGTGGATCCGAGGTGGATGAGACCAGCCCCTGTTGTGTCCTATGCTTAGATCTCGGGGCACTCTTGGGTGGTCTGTAACTGGCAACAGTGTCGCCCCCACGCAGGGAAAGCCAAGTGGGACCCAGGGTGGTCCTTGGGGAGCCCTCCACCCAGGCTCCAGCTCCGGCCCGCCCGCTGGCCAGGACATTACCTGTTCCCAGAACGCCATCTGCCCCAGAGGCCATTCACCCTGGCGGCAGGCTGGGCCAGAAAGCAAGTGCCCAGCCCCAGAGCCAAGAGTGAGGCATGAATGATGCCACCAGAATGCCACACGTCCTCAACTCGGGCTGCCTGAAGCACAGATACTGTGGCTCCCCTGAGTTGGCCCTTTGACCATGGAGTCCACCGTCCCCAAGGAGGTGCTGGGGACAGAGGCATTGGCTCAGCAGCGTGAGGATTTCTGTTTGCAGACAGGACGGTGCAACACACAGGTGAGGCTCACACGAGTTTGCCCTGGAGCCCCCGCCTGCCTCAGAGAACTGGGGGTGTGGAGAGGCCCAGAAAGCTTCACAGATGTGGGGCTGACCAGCCTGGGGGAGAACCCTGTCTCGGGGGATCCCCACTAGCAATCCAGAGTGGACTGGGTGTGGGCTGAGAGGGGCCACTGCTATGACTGGGAAGCTTGGAGGTCTTCAACTGTCAGTTCCATTTTAGGAGGAGCAACTGACCCAGGGGCTGACTGAGTGTGTGCCCAAGAGAGGAGGGTCTGCCTGTCCGCATTGAGGAAGGCGCCTGCTGATGGGTGTCAGGGGTGCGTCGAGCCCACTCTGCCCGCTCTGTCTCCAGGGACCCTCCCTGCTGCTCTTCAGTCTCCTTCCTCGCTGGGGGCAGATCATGCGGGGCACGGTGCAGGAGGAGAAACTGCAGGGCAGCCGGGCACCGTGGCTCACGCCTGTAATCCCTGCACTTTGGGAGGCTGAGGTGGGCAGATCACCTAAGGTCAGGAGTTTGAGACCAGCCTGGCCAACATGGTGAAACCCCATCTCTACTAAAAATACAAAAATTAGCTGGGCGTGGTGGTGGGTGCCTGTAATCCCAGCTACTCGGGAGGCTGAGGCAGGAGAATCACTTGAGCCCAGGAGATGGAGGTTGCAGTGAGCCGAGATCATGCCATTGCACTCCAGCCTGGGCAACAAAAGCGAGACTCCATCTCAAAAAAAAAAGAAAGAAAGAAAAAGAAACTGCAGGGCAGGCCCAGCTGTGACACTGGCAGGGTCCAGTGCAAAATGAAGATGCAGGGCTCCTCGTTAAAAAATTACTAAGAATTTCGAAATGGTGACGGAGATCATTAAACCCAGCACAGGGTGCTCTGAGCATGGGGACCAGTGCACCTCCACAGGTCACATACCCCTGGAGCTGGCCCTGCAGCAGGGAGAGTAAGGGAAGTCCGCAGTGAGGTGGCATCTTATCTTTCTAATGGGCATCTTAGGTGCACACACAGTACATACAAAGGCCCTGTGGCCGCATGCCAAGGCTCCTGAGGAGGCCCTGAAGTCTGCCTCCCTCTGCATACAGTGAACCATTAAACCTCTAAACAACCAGAGAAATAGGTGTCATTAGTCCCATCTTACAGAGGAGAAAGCGGGGCTCAGGGAGGTGGAGGGACTTTCCCAAGGACACTCAGCAGGCAGGCGGCAGAGCTGGAACCCAGAGCCAGCCCAGCAGGCTCCAAAGGCTGGCTTGGGCACACTGGCCATACCACAAGACAGCTCCTTGTCCCAGCAGGCAGGGCTCGTTTGTGCTGTGGAGCCCAGGCCCCAGCCCCCACTCCCTGGGTTCAAATCTCAGCTCTGGAAGTGACTCAGCCTCTCTGAGCCTCAGTTTCTTCCTCTGTAAAGTGGGTATTGTATTCATAGGCCCTCCTTTGATAGGATTGCTTCTCATGATACACGCAGGATGCGAAGAACAGTAGCAGGCACGGAAAAGGCCCCAAATAACATCTTCCACGGATGCCACTGTGGCCTCGGTCGCTGTTCTTCCTGCCGCTGCCGCCCAGCCTGCAGGTCTCTCCCACCTTGGGTAAATAACCCTTCCCCACCTTTGGCAAGCCGGGCCACCTGGCAGTACATGCAGGGCTCAGGTCACTGCCCACGCCCACCCATGCATGCCCAGGTAGGACACACACACTCTCTCTCACACACACTTACACTCGCACTTACACACACAACACACACACTCATTCACACTCACACTCAACACACACAACACACACACTCAACTCACACTCGCACTCAACACACACAACACACACACTCAACACACACTCGCACTCACACACAAAACACACACACTCATTCACACATTCACACTCACACTCAACACACACACGACACTCACACCCAAAACACATTCTCTCTCTCTCACACACACACACACACTCACAGACACACCCAAAACACACACACTCATTCACACATTCACACACACTCACACTCAACACACACACGACACTCACACACAAAACACATTCTCTCTCTCACACACACACACACACACACACTCACACCCCTTAGCCTGGTGTCTTGAGCCAAGTACGAGGCTGCGAAGGTCTCCCTCTAGTGGCCCAGAAACAGTAGATGCTCACGCAGGCCTGACTTAACCCACTGGAGGAAGCCGAGGGAACTCCTCTGCCCTGGGCTGCAGCCGGATCCTAAGAAGTTCCCGTCCTGGCTGTGGGGGTGGGGCATGGTGGCTCACACCTGTAATCCCAGCACCTTGGGAGGCCGAGGCAGGCGGATCATCTGAGGTCGGGAGTTTGAGACCAGCCTGACCAACATGGAGAAACCCCGTCTCTACTAAAAATACAAAATTAGCTGGTCATGGTGGTGCACGCCTGTAATCCCAGCTACTAGGGAGACTGAGGCAGAAGAATCGCTTGAACCCTGGAAGCAGAGGTTGCAGTAAGCCAAGATCGCACCACTGCACTCCAGCCTGGGCGACAAAAGCGAAACTCCATCTCAAAAAAAAAAAAAAAAAAAAAAGAATCCCAGGTCCCGGCCATGCCTAGACACCCGCCTTCTGTCCCTTCATTCATCTGAGCAGCAGGAGCTGAACACTTGTGAGCAGCAGCCCAGCCCAGAGGCTAGAATCAGAGCCGGTCCCACGTCCAGGACCCCGAGGAGGTCCCAAGGCTTTTGGGGGGCCAAACAGAGCTGGCTGAGGGGTGACGAGTAGGAGGTCTCACAGCCCTCAATGTCAGGCACAAGGGGAGAGGCAGGGTAGCCCAGGAAGAAGGACGTGCACAGGCAGGGGCTCCATGCCTTCATGCCTGGGGCGGGGGCAGGATCCGGCTGCAGAGGTGAGGCACACACAGTAGGACTGCAATAATGAATACACAGAGTAGGACTGCAGTAATGAGTGAAGGAATGAGCGCATGAACCGACAGCCTTGCAGGTTTATTTTTGTTTTTGTTTTGTTTTGTTTTGAGACAGAGTCTTGTTCTGTTGCCCAGGCTGGAGTGCAGCAGCGCGATCTCAGCTCACTGCAACCTCCGCCTCCCAGGTTGAAGTGATTCTCCTGTCCCAGCCTCCCAAGTAGCTGGGACTACAGGCACGCACCACCATGCCAGGCTAATTTTTGTATTTTTAGTAGAGACAGGGTTTCACCATGTTGGCCAGACTGGCCTTGAACGTCTGACCTCAAGTGATCGGCCCACCTCAACCTCCCAAAGTGCTGGGATTACAGGCATGAGCCACTGCGCCTGTCCAGCTTTGCCACTTTTGTATCACAAGAGTGCCCTTGTACCTCTTAACAATAGATTCAGAGGTGGTTTTGTCTCAGCTGGAGAGAAGCCAGAGAACCTATACTTCTAAAAGTAGCTCAGATGGGCCGGGCGCAGTGGCTCACACCTGTAATCCCAGCTCTTTGGGATGCCAAGATGGGAGGATCGCTTGAGCCCAGAAGTTCAAGACCAGCCTGGGCAACATGGCAAGATCTGTCTTCTGCAAAATATTTAAAAACTTAGCTGGGGCATGGTAGTACACGCCTGTGGTCCTAGCTACTTGGGAGGCTGAGGTGAAAGAATCGCTTGAACCCTGGAGGTTGAGACTGCAGTGAGCCAAAATCCCACCACTGCACTCCAGCCTGGGCAACAGAGCGAGACCCTGTCTTAAAAAAAAAAAAAAAAAGGAGCTTAGATAATTCTGAGACCAGGCAAGTCTGGAAACTTCCTGGCTCCTTGTGGCATCCCCGGTTGCCTGGACACTGATTAACTCACAGCCCCAGGGCCTAGGACTCTGAGCTGGGAGGTCTGGGGTGGCCCTGGAAGCTACCTATGCAACCAGTGTCCCAGGCATGGGGGTCCCAGTCACCCTCTGGGGTGCAGCAAACTAAGAAGCAGGAGCAGGGGACTCAAGGGGATCCCCAGGATGATGGCATTAGCGGGAACTGCCCCAGGCACTGGCAACCGCAGCCAATCCCGTGCTCTCTGGGCCTCTGGTCGCACTCAGAAGACACACCTTGTCCAGGGCCAACAGCGGTGTGAGGACCAGGACGGGGACCCTGTAGTCCCCACCAGTCATGTGTCCTGGACAGCCCACGTCACCTCTGACACTTGGTCACACAACGATGTGAAGATACTTACTGCCACTGAATTGAAACACTTAAAAATGGCTAAAGTTGGCCGGGCGCGGTGGCTTACGCCTGTAATCCCAGCACTTTGGGAGGCCGAGGCAGGTGGATCATGAGGTCAGGAGATCGAGACCATCCTGGCTGACATGGTGAAACCCCATCTCTACTAAAAATACAAAAAATTAGCCAGGCATGGTGGCGGGCACTTGTGGTCCCAGCTACTCGGGAGGCTGAGGCACGAGAATGGTGTGAACCTGGGAGGCGGAGCTTGCAGTGAGCCCAGTCGTGCCACTGCACTCCAGCCTGGGCGACAGAGCGAGACTCCATCTAAAAAAAAAACAAAAAAGGCTAAAGTGGCAAATTTTATGCTATGTGTATTTTACCACAAATTTTTTTTTTTTTTTTTGAGACAGAGTCTCACTCTGCCACCCATGCTGGAGTGCAGTGATGTGATCTCGGCTCACTGCAACCTCCACCTCCTGGGTTCTAGCGATTCTCCTGCCTCAGCCCCCCGAGTAGCTGGGACTATAGGTGCGCACCACCACACCCAGCTAACGCTGGTATTTTTAGTAGAGAAGGGGTTTAACCGTGTTGGCCAGGCTGGCCTCAAACTCTTGACCTCAGGTGCCACCCACCTTGGCCTCCCAAAGTGGTGGGATTACAGGCGTAAGCCACCACCCCCGGCCTATTTTACCACAGTTTTTTTGAGACAGGGTCTCACTCTGTCGCCCAGGCTGGAGTGCAGTGGCACCATCTCGGCTCACCTACAACCTCCGCCTCCTGGGCTCAAACGATTCTCCCACCTCAGTCCCCCAAGTAGCTGGGACTACAGGCATGCGCCACTACAGCCAAACTGTCTGTATGTTTAGTAGAGACGGGGTTTTGCCATGTTGCCCAGGCTGGTCTTGAACTCCTGAACTCAAGTGATCCACCCGCCTTGGCCTCCCAAAGTACTGGGACTACAGGTGTGATCCACCGCGCCCAGCCCCACAATTTTTTTTTGAGAGAAAAAAGCTCGCAAGAAGCCCATGCGCTTCAGGTTCTTTGGGTGATACAGACACAGGGTGGAGTAACTCGCTGGTCCATGGACGGTGCCTAAGACTGTTCATTCTGGCTGTATCACTGCTTCTGCCTCAGCTTCCCCATTCATAAAATGGGGATGATACAGGCAGAGGCAGCTCCACTGCTGCCCAGTGAGTGGCGGGCAGAGGCTCCATCCTGGCAGCCTGCACCCTCTCTGCTTGGCCTCCTTCTCTCCAGGGCTGCTGCCACACCTCCGTCCCTTGCAGGTGGCTCTCTTGAGATTGCCTAATGGGCCTTATGGTCCTTTTAGATTTTAGGGTCATGTCACTTTTCATTTCACGATGGAGGAAGGGGGCAGTATCCATAACCCACAAGGCAAGGAGAAGCCAGTGGGATTTTGTTAGCTACCAGACACCTGTTCCAAACATTCTCTGGAGACAGCAGCTCAAAGCCCAGGGGAGGCAGGGGTGGGGGGCAGGAGGAACAGAAGCATGTTTTCTTCCTTTTTTCATTTTAGCAGCTTTATTTATTTTTTTATTTATTTATTTTTGAGATAGAGTCTCGCCCTGTTGCCCAGGCTGGAGTGCAATGGTGCGATATTGGCTCACTGCAACCTCTGCTTCCCAGGTTCAAGCGATTCTCCTGCCTTAGCCTCCCAAGTAGCTCGGATTACAGGCGTGTGCCACCACGCCCGGCTAATTTTTTTTTGTATCTTTAGTAGAGACGGGGTTTCACCATGTTGGCCAGGCTGGTCTCAAACTCGTGACCTGGTGATCCGCCTGCCTTGGCCTCCCAAAGCGCTGGGATTACAGGCATGAGCCACCGTGCCCGGCCTTAGCAACTTTATTGAGAGCATTTAAACACCACACTATTCACCCATTGAAAGTATACACTCAACAGCTTCTGGTGAATTCACGGAATTGTGCAACCATCACTGTAGTCAACCACAGAACATTTTCTTTTTATTTTCTCTCTCTCTTTTTTTTTTTAGATGGAGTTTCGCTCTTATTGCCCAGGCTGGAATGCAATGGCGCGATCTCGGCTCACTGCAACCTCCGCCTCCCAGGTATTTTTAGTGGAGATGGGGTTTCTCCATGTTGGCCAGGCTGGTCTCGAACTCCTGACCTCAGGTGATCCGCCAACCTCGGCCTCCTAAAGTGCTGGGATTACAGGCATGAGCCACCCTGCCCGGCCCTACCAGAACATTTTCATCATCTCAAAAGTGTCCATGAGGCCGGGCGCAGTGGCTCACACCTCTAATCCCAGCACTTTGGGAGGCCAAGGCGGGCAGATCACCTGAGGTCAGGAGTTCGAGACCAGCCTGACCAACATGGTGAAACCCCGTCTCTACTAAAAAAATACAAAATTAGCTGGGCATGGTGCCGCATGCCTGTAATCCCAGATACTCAGGAGGCTGAGGCAGGAGAATCGCTTGAACCCAGGAAGCGGAAGTTGCAGTGAGCCGAGATTGCACCACTGCACTCCAGCCTGGGTGACAGAGCAAGACTCTGTCTCAAAAAAAAAAAAAAAAAAAAAAAGGATCCATGAGCAGTCACTTCCCATTTCCCCTTCCCTCCCCCAGCCCCTGACAACCACTCTACTTTCTGTCTATGGAAATTTACTTTTTCTGGATATTTTTAATTTTTGTTTTTGTTTTTGTTTTTTCGGACAGGGTCTCACTCTGTTGTCTAGGCTGGAGTGCAACAGCATGATCATGGCTCACTGCAGCCTCAACCTCTTGGGCTCAAGGGATCCTCCTGCCTCAGCCTCCCAAGTAGCCAGGACTATAGGTGCACACCACCATGCCTGCCTAATTTTTAAATTATTTGTAGAGATGGGAGATGGGGGTCTTGCTATGTTACCCAGGCTGGCCTCAAACTCCTGAGCTCAAGCGACCCTCCCACCTCAGCCTCCCAAAGTACTGGGATAACAGGTGTGAACCACCACACCCAGCCTTTTTCTGGCTATTTAATTTCAATGGGATCATACAGTATGTGGATCAAAAGTATACATCGTTTGTGTCTGGCTTTTTTTACTTTTATTTTTTGAGATGGAGTCTCGCTCTGTTGCCCAGGCTGGAGTGCAGTGGCACGATATTGACTCACCGAAACCTCTGCCTCCTGGCTTCAAACGATTCTCCTGTCTCGGCCTCCCCAGTAGCTGGGATTACAGGCATGCGCCACCATGCCCAGCTAATTTTGTATTTTTAGTAGAGACAGGGTTTCACCATGTTGGCCAGGCTAGTCTTGAACTCCTGACCTTGTGATCTGCCCGCCTCGGCCTCCCAAAGTGCTGGGATTACAGGAGTGAGCCACCGCACCTGGCTGTATCTGGCTTCTTTTGTGGAGCATAATGTCTCGAAGGCTCATCCGAGTTGCAGCGTGTATGAGAACTGCATTCTCTTTACGGCCAAGCAGTGTTCTACAGTGTGGTTACCACACATTGTATCCGTGCACTCATCAGGCGATGGACCAGCCCACGTTCTCTGAGACGGGCTGACTTGGACTCTGAAATGTTAAGCAACTTGCTCTCCAGGAGTCCTGTGAAGAAGTTGCTTCATCCTTTTGAAGTCTGCCCAGGAGCCCTAACTGCTAGACCAGGCTCCCCAGCTGCTGGTCTCATCAGGATAGCAGTGGAGAGTTCACTTTTTCCGAGAAGGATGTTTTATGTGTTTACAGGCATTCTGTAGTTATGTTTATTATTTACGGTCAGTTTTAGGGACATAAAATTGCCACTGTATTGATGGGAGTAAATTTTATTTCCGTGGTTTTAACACACACACAAAAATAATAATCATATTAGTAGCTGAATATTGTCATAATTCTGTAGGATATAAATTTTACTGCAATAACAACTATAAAATACCAAGAACCCACTGCAGCAGGATTATTAGGAATAAATGTTACTGCTGCTTCCAAAACACAAACGATCACTCTATTGGCGGCTGCAAAGAGACCTCACACTGGTGAGTATAAATGTGCTATGTGAGCAACTCTAAAACCCACAATACTCAACCACTGTGGTGGGATGATTGTGAATCCATTTTATGTCTCCAATGAAGACAAAAATAAAATGAATGATGCCTTTTGTAGTTAAATTTTCAATCATCTTGCCAGCAAGAATTTTTTACTGCTACAATTGTAAAACCATAAAATGCAAAAAGAAGAAGCCATTTCAGCCCCAGGAAAGACGAAATGATAAAAATGCAGCTTTATCTGTGAGAAATGTATGGTTGGGGCAGGAAAATCGTTCTTATAGATGTGAATTTGGAGGGCCGGGCGTGGTGGCTCATGCCTGTAATCCCAGCACTTTGGGAGGCCGAGGCAGGTGGATCACCTGAGGTCAGGAGTTCGAGACTAGCCCAGCCAACATGGTGAAACCCCGTTGTACTAAAAATACAAAAATTAGCCGGGCGTGGTGGTGCACGGCAGCTACTCAGGAGGCTGAGGCAGGAGAATTGCTTGAACCCAAGAGACAGAGGTTGCCGTGACCCGGGACTGCAATCCAGCCTGGGCATTAAGAGTGAAACTCTGTCTCAAAAAAAAAAAGATGTGAATTTGGAAGAGGGTGGGACTAGGATTGCCAGATAAAATACAGGATGCTCAGTTAAATTTGAATTTCAGAGAAACAACAAATACAGTTTTTTTTTTATTTTTGAGGCACAGTCTCACTCTGTCACTCAGGCTGGAGTGCAGTGACACGATCTTGGCTCACTGCAACCTCCACCTCCTGGGTTCAAGCAATTCTCATGCCTCAGCCCTCTGGTAGCTGGGATTACAGGTGCTCGCCACCACGCCCGGCTAATTTTTGTATTAGTAGAGATGGGTTTTTGCCATGTTGGCCAGGCTGGTCTCGAACTCCTGACCTCAAGTGATCCACCCACCTCAGCCTCCCAAAGTGCTGGGATTACAGGCGTGAGCCCACACGCCTGGCCGAATACATTTTTTAGAGTAAGTATCTCTCTCATATTGCATGGGATATACTTACGCTAAAAATGTATTTGTTATTTCTCTGAAATTCAAATTTAACTAGGTGTCTTGGTTTTTTGTTTGCTTTTTTACTAAATTTGGCCACCTTTGGCTGGCCTGAAGAACAAGGATGGACCTCCAAGCCCATCTGTGAACACCTTTTTTGTTTTGTTCTGTTTTTTTTTTTTGAGATGGAGGCTCGCTCTGTCACCAGGCTGGAGTGCAGTGGCACAGTCTCAGCTCACTGCAACCTCTGCCTCCTGGGTTCAAGTGATTTTTCTGCCTCAGCCTCCAGAGTAGCTGGGACTATAGGCATGTGCCACCACACCCAGCTAATTTTTGTATTTTTAGTGGAGATGGGGTTTCATCATGTTGGCCAGGATGATCTCGATATCTTTTTTTTTTTTTTGAAACGGAGTCTCGCTGTGTCGCCCAGGCTGGAGTGCAGCGTCGCAATCTCTGCTCACTGCAAGCTCCGCCTCCCGGGTTCACACCATTCTCCTGCCTCAGCCTCCGGAGTAGCTGGGACTACAGGCATCCATCACCACGCCTGGCTAATTTTTTGTATTTTTTTTTTTTAGTAGAGACGGGGTTTCACCATGTTAGCCAGGATGGTCTCGATCTCCTGACCTTGTGATCTGCCTGCCTTGGCCTCCCGAAGTGCTGGGATTACAGGTGTGAACCACCGTGCCCGGCCTGATCTCGATACCTTGACCTCATGATCCGCCCGCCTTGGCCTCCCAAAGTGCTGGGATTACAGGAGTGAGCCACTGCTCCTGGCCCACTTTTTTTTCTTTTTTTTTTTTTGAGACAGGGTCTCACTCACTCTGTCACCCAGGCTACATACAGTACAGTGATGCAGTCATGGTTCACTACCATCTCAACCTCCTGGGCTCAAGTGATCCTCCCACCTCAGCCTCCCAAGCAGCTGGGACTACAGGTGTTCACCACCATGCTCAGCCACAAGTAAACTCTTACAGTGAAGAACTGCTGGGATCCCGGGGGACATTTGGAGGCTTAGAGCTAGCCAGGCAGGGCGCTTTTGGTCTCAGGTGGCTGAACTTGTCCCTAAGGCTTTAGGCGAGGTATGGTGGGGAGCTCAGGAGCTGCTGCCACAGCCTTGGCAGGGACCATTGAAGCGCAAAGGCACAACGAGTGGCGCTGACCGGGATTCACACCCACTTGCACGTCAGCCTCACACTATGCTACTAAGTCGGGGGTGGTGCTGCTGATTCACAGCAGGAGAGTAGAAGGAGCTGGTCCTGGGCCACACAGCCAAACAGAGACCTATGAGGGCTTTAGAGCCCCCAGTCCCTTCCCCCGGGCTGCAGGGTGAGGCCCTGACCAGGTCTGCAGAGGGCAGCTGCATTCGGGGCTCCAGAGTGTGCTAACTTGGGAGGCTACACCTCCTGTCCTTAAAAGCTTTACAGAAGGCCTGGCTTCCCGACCTTCGCCCCAGGTACCCGAGAGTGAAAATCAGCCTCAAGTCTTAAAGAGCCAGGGCTTGTTTTGGAGTAAAAACTGCACGATCCAGTTTTGATCGCCCACTTATTCCTAGGCCTAGTAGCAAATGGATTTCAGCTGCTGCCAAAAAAAAACATCCACCTTCACAGAAGAGCGGCTTTGCCCCTTCCTCCCCCACCAGAAAACCAATAAGAACAGGAGGCAGTGAGGAGAGGTGAACTCCAGGGAACCCCTGGAATAGGCTCAACCCCTAGCGGGGCCTCCACGGGTGAGGACCTCCGTTCCCATGATTGTTACATAAACCTCTAGGCCCCATCACAGCCCCACCTTGTAGTTTCGCTGAGTTTGGGTGGTGGGTTTTGGGGGGTTGCCCTGAAGGAGAACAACACAGACCCCCGGGTCTGCAGATCACCCAGAAGATGCCCTCCCCCACTCTGTCCCCACTCCCAGCCTCCCCAACACAGGTACCCAGGCACCAAAACACATACAGTTTTTCCTTAATGCAAATTAGATGGAAATATAACAGCATTCCCAAAATACACTGTTGGGGCTCAGAAAATATGGTGCCTTGACAAGAAGGGGCCCCAAGGTCTCTCTGACCTACCTCCAGCCCCATGTCTTCCCAAAGCACAGGATGAGGCTGTTCTCGGACTTTCCTTAACTGCCTAGAAACCAGACCGGCCAAGAGGAACACAATTGCCTTCCCTGAAATGTTATTAACCCGAGAAGATTACAACTCACATCACAAAGGAAGAGGCTGAAATGAACCACCACACCTAGAGCCCAGACCAACTTCCTCCCAAACCATTGTCTGTTCTTTGGTCCCATTTGATTCCCAAAGAGAATTATTCACTAACCATTGTCTGAGCAAGGGGCCCATTCATTTCATTTCCCCCCACAAATCATTGACTTTGCCTCAAAGAGGTGGTTTCCCACCACCTCTTCTCCCATGAGGAAGGGCATGGCAGGTTCTGGACCCCTCTGGATTACTGGGTAATCACGTCCGGGGAGTCCTGTGCTATGCAGTTACAGTAAATTTTGTGAGCCTTTTCTCCTATGAATCTGACTTTTGTCCGCTGATTTTTCGGCGAAGCTTCAGAGGGCAAAGGGCAGCTTTCTCTTCCTAACCCAGAATCTGACCACTTCTCAGCCCTTCCACTGCCACCCCTGGCCGCAGCCGCTGGCATCTCCTGCCCGGGGAACTTGGTTCCCTCCGTGCTCTGCCTGTTTCCACCACAACCTCCCCAGGGCACCTGGGTTGATGTTGCAGGGCCCCCTCCCACTACATGGCCCCTGCACAGACCATACTCTTCCCAAGGCCCAGGGCTCCCTGCGCCTGGCTCCAGCCTCCTTATGGTTTCTGGAACATACACCGGTGCGTCCTCCTTGCTCATCCTGACTTGTCACCTGTATCTTTCTCTCCCTGCTGGAGCCCTGCAAGGCAGGCATTTTCATCTGCTGGGATATCCCCAGCCCCTGGAACAGCCCAGGCTCATAATAGACACCGAGTTTGCAGAATAAGTGAATGAGTGGGAGACTGAAGGAGTGAGCTTGCTTTTACACAGCCACCTCTCAGAACACACATGCATCTGTCTGCACCGGTCTGTCATTTTGAATTCTGGGGCAGGGAGGAGTGCCATTGATTTGCTTCATTCATTCGCCTGGTGGTGTGTGTCCCTCCCTTTTGACTATAGCTTACCTGGCATGCACCTTCTTCCTCACCGCCCCAAGGCCTGACCTGGAGTCCAGCCTGCCATAGGCGCCCCTGCATTCCTGCTGATGACCAGAGGGCTTCAGTGGTCTTGCCTGGAGAGTGACCAGTTGTGGTTGGGTCTCATTTGCATGTGCTTTGCATAATGCTTTGCATAACCTCCTACAAGCCACATTGAGCAGGGAAGGTGGGGTGCAGAGAGCACTGGCCCTGGGGCCCCCTGAGAGCTGACCCCTGCAGCAGATGTTCTGGGGTTTGGGGCTCCTTGGGGACCAGCTCCACCTGGTGCCAGTCTCCCCAGGCCAGGTTAGGGGTGCAGATCTGGACACAGTGAGGGTGAGGGTACAGGCTTCCCTCACCAGATGCGGCTTCTCCCTTCCTCTCCCTGGGAAAGGGGAGGCCTCACTGCAAGCCCCAGGAACCTGCCCCAAGACCCTCCAAAGTTCAGGCCCTGCCTCCCTGCACTGAAGAGGCTGGGGTTGGGGGGCAAGTGTCACCCACGCCTCAGAGTGAGCCCTAGATCTGAGGAGAGACAAGATGGGGAGGAGGGGAAGAGGATCAGCTCAGAGGGCAGCCCTGCCCACTCTGCCATGTCCCAGCTTTCAGACGTGGCTGAGAGGAGATGAGATGCCCCGCTCCCCGGAGCGGGTCACAGAACTCGGGGTAAGTTTCTGGTCTGCCTACCTGGCAGATGCCCCTAGAGAGTGGCCTCCCCAACAGTACCCACCACCCCAGGGCAGGTGGGGAGCAGCGTCCCCCACCCCATGAGCCCGGCCAGCCTGGCCACCCTGCTGGGCCACATGGTGCCACAGGTCAGCAGGGGTCTTCAGGCCATGTGAGGAAGGTGTCTGGGCTGGTGGCCAGGCTGGGTGGGAGGGGTGGGGGCAGGTGGAGCTGGGTGGGTGATTGGGCGACCTCGACCCCTCAGCAGGCTGCACCAACCTCGGCTTCCCTTCTCAGCAACTGTGACCTCAAGCAGCTGCTGCACCTGTTGGGTGTGGGTGAGCCCGGCTCTTCTTTCCCTTCCAGGGAAGGAGTCAGCCCAGGAGTCAACTGCGAGGTCGGGGAGGGGATTAAGGAGCTGAGAACAGGAGACAGCAGAGGGGACAGGCTGTCTTCAGGCACAGCTGGCACCTGGGGGAAGCCGCCTCCTCCCTCCCACCGCCCCCACCCCCGCTTGTTACTGGAAATGAGGAGAGCCTCCCAGGTCCCAGCAGAGCTGCTGCTGGTAAGTCCCTTCCCCAGCGGCCCCTCCACCCCTCACAGGCCCAGCTGTGCCAGCCCAGCCTGGGCCCCACTCCCGGCTCCTGCTTTAGGTGGTCTCCTGTGGCCTGAGGCCCTGGGGGTGGGCAGGGGTAGGCACCCAGGCCCAGAGGCTCTGCGCCTGTCTCCAGGCTTCCCTGCTGCCTGGGCTCTGTGGTGGGAGGCGGGGTTGCAGGTGAGGGGAGTCCTCCATAATCAACCCCGGTTTATAGGAATTGGGGCCCCAGTGCCCAGACTCATGGGCCTCCAGGGGAGCAGGTGGGAGGCTCTGCCCAGCCCACCTCCCTCTGAGTATGGATCTGAGGTCACACACACCTGGCTGGAAGTGACTTATCCTGTGAACCTCAGTGTCCTTACCTGTAAAAGGTAACAAAATTCTCTCTTCCTCCAAGTGGCTGAGAAAGGTAGAAAAACAGAGTAAGAGCAGCTGGTCCCAGCCCCGTGAGCACCGGCCGGGACACCTCGGGTGGGATCCCATCGTACCATCTCTGCCCATGATCCAAGGAGACCATTTCAGAGAGGTTGAACAACATGCCGGGCTCAGGGCACGGGGCAGGCTTTAGCTTAGCCACAGCCAGCCGGCTGGTGAGCAGGGGCGGGGCGGCCGTGGGCCTGGAGAGTGGGGGCAACTTCTTCCTACCCCCTCCCAGAAGGAGAAAGCCCACATTTTTAGGTACCACAGCAGCCCTTTTGGGCAACAGGCTTCCCCCCCTTTTTTTTTTGGAGACAGAGTCTTGCCCTGTCGCCCAGGCTGGAGTGCAGTGGTGTGATCTCGGCTGACTGCAACCTCCGCCTCCCAGGTTCAAGCAATTCTCCTGCCTCAGTCTCCCGAGTAGATGGGATTACGCCCACCACCATGCCCGGCTAATTTTTGTATTTTTAGTAGAGACGACAGGGTTCCACCATGTTGGCCAGACTGGTCTGGAACTCCTGACCTCAGATGATCCACCCACCTTGGCCTCCCAAAGTGCTGGGATTACAGGTGTGAGCCACTGTACCCGACCCTCTTTTTTTAAAAAAAACCTTTTAAGTTCAGGGGTCCACGTGCAGGTTTGTTATATAGGTAAGCCCGTGACATTGGGGTTTGTTGTACAGATTATTTCAGCACGCAGGTACTAAGTCTAGTACCCATTAGTTATTTTTCCTGATCCTCTTCCTCCTCCCAGCCTCCACCCTCTCTGATAGACTCCAGGGTCGGCTGGTCTCTTCTATGCAGATTCTTAGAAATATCAACTGAGACCGGGCGCGGTGGCTCATTCCTGTAATCCCAGCACTTTGGGAGGCCGAGGCGGGCGGATCACCTGAGGTCAGGAGTTTGAGACCAGCCTGGCCAACATGGCAAAACCCCGTCTCTACTAAAAATACCAAAATTAGCCGGGCATGGTGGCACCTGTAATCCCAGCTACTTGCGAGGCTGAGGCAGGAGAATTGCTTGAACTTGGGAGGCGGAGGTTGCAGTGAGCCAAGATCGCACCACTGCACTCCAGCCTGGGTGACAGAGCGAGACTCCATCTCAAAAAAAAAAAAAAAAAAAAGATAAATACCCCTGATGGAATGCAAGGGGAAAGTTCCACCCTTAGCCCATCAATCCTGGCAGGTGCTCCATCCTCCCACCTGGGGACCCAGGTGGCAACCGGCAGAGCGAGCTCAGAAACTCCACGTCAAGGTGGCAAAGCAGCATCTGCCTGGGTCCCCTAAGGGAGTAGGGCTGCATAGACCGGGTGCACCCGCCCTGGGCTGTTACAGAAGGAGAAATAAACTTCACCACAAGCCACAGCTGCTATTGTTGGCTACCGTGCTGCAGCTGCTGAGCTGGTATGTGTCTTTGTGTGACTGGCTGATTTCACTTAGTGTGATGTCTTCAAGGTTCATCCACATGATAGCATAGGTCAGAATTTCCTTCCTTTTTAAGGCTGAATAATATTCCACCGTATGGATAGACCATTGTTTATCCATTCAGGCGTCCATGGACACTAAGGTTGCTTCTATCTTCTGGCTATTGCAAATGAATAATGCTGCTGTGAACGCGGGTGAACATATATCTCTTTGAGTTCTGCAGCTGCTGAGCCTACCTGAACTAGCGCCAGTTACAAGAAACAGAAACTCACCTCAAACCAGCCGAAGTCAAATGGAGCCTGAAATGCAAACTAAAACCACAAGAAGACGCCACTCAATACCTATTAGGACGGCTACTATTTAAAAAAAAAAAAAACAACAGAAAATAACAAGTGTTGGTGAAGATGTGGAGAAATTGGAATCCTGTGCACTCAATTTTTTTTTTTTTTTTTTTTTGAGGTGGAGTCTCACTGTCATCCAGGCTGGAGTGCAGGGGCACTATCTCGGCCCACCACAACCTCCACCTCCTGGACTCAAGCGATTCTCGTGCCTCAGCCTCCCGAGTAGCTGGGATTACAGGCATGCGCCACCATGGCCCGACTAATTTTTATATTTTTAGTAGAGACGGGGTTTCACCATGTTGGCCAGGCTTGTCTCAAACTCCTGGTCTCAAGTGATCCACCTGCCTCGGCCTCCCAAAATGCTGGGGTTACAGGCGCAAGCCACCACACCTGCCCCTAAATTACTCTTGAACTTGGCATCTCATCTTCACGATTAAACATTCAGGTGGAAGCATTTAATGTAATCATTTTGGTCACATTCCCAGGAGTCAGTTTTCAGAGCCTGGGAAAGGGAGCAGGGACCCCCAGGAGCCTACCTCCAACGTAGAAAGGGTATTTGGACACCAGGCAACCAAAAGGGCAAATGGCTACCACTGGCAGGAATGCAGGAGGGGCTGAAGACAGGTGTGAGCTCTCGGCAGGAGTTGGGGGGCCTGATCCTACCTCCTGCTGTTCCCCCATGTCCCCTCTGTTTTGAACTCAGAGCTTCGGACAAGAGCCCCCTCCTGCTGTCTGAAGGGCACCAGTGTGGCTGCCCGCTGCTCCCAGGTTCCACGTGCCTAGCTTCAGCCACCTGGAGGGAGACTGGTTCCTCTTCCTCATTCCAGTTCTCATTTCTGGAGCCAAGTGAATGCCATTCAGAGAAATGTCCCTCGGCTTCCACTGTCTCCAGGCAAAGGGTAGGAAGGAGTGGTTCCCAGAGGCCGAGATGAGGACTCAGATGAAGCCACAGGTGTCTGCAGCTGTGTGGAGCTCTGGCAGATGCAGGCGGAGACTTGCCTCTGACATAGGGAGTTGTTGACGTCCCAGCTAAGTCAGTTGAGAACAGAAAGCCAGTGACGCAAGCAACCCCAACCCACGGGACGGCTCGGGGGCTGGGGTGAGGCATGCAGAGTACACCTGACTGATCCCAGTGCAACTCACAGGGCGGCTGGAGGGTTATCCCAGCCCAACTCTAGGACAGCTGGAGGGCTGGGGAAAGGCATGCAGAGTATGCCAACCAATCCCAGCCCTGGACAGAGAGGCATGGAGAGGGCTATTGTGATACCCAACCTTGTTTTAACCTGAATTGACTCTCCCTTAGCTGAGAGAGCCAGACAGACTCCATCTTGGCTCCTTCACTTACAGCCCCTTACCCACCCCCTTCCTCAAGGACTTAACTTGTGCAAGCAGACTGCCAGCACATCCAAGGATGCAATTAACTGATAAGATACTGTGGCAAGTTATATCCGCAGTTCCTAGGAATTCGCCCGGTTGATAGCACCCAGAGTCCCTGTGTTTGTATCCGGTTGATAACACTCAAAGCCTCGCGTCTATCACCTTGTAATACATTTAAAGCCCCTGCACCTGGAACTGTTTGCTTTCCTGTAACCATTTATCCTTTTAACTTTTTTGTCTGATTTGCTTCTGTAAAATTGTTTTAACTAGACTCCCCCCACTGCCCCTTTCTAAAACAAAGTATAAAAGAAAATCTAGCCCCTTCTTTGGGGCGGAGAGAATTTTGAGCACTAGCCTGAATTCGTCTCAGAGAGTGGCGTTTCTCTACAACTCGCTTGATCACAACTCTGTGAGGGAGGCAGATAGAGGAAGGAACACCCATGCCTCCAACTGCACTGTCCCCCACCCCCATGTTCTGCAGGTGCCTCCCACTGTGGGCTCCACAGAGGCAGAGGATGAGGGAGCCACTGATACCTCCCTGTAAGGCAGCCTCCCTGAGCGAGCCGGAGCAGGTCAGGGGTGAGTGTGGAATGATGACAGCCCAGGGCATCCTAGGCCCCCGGGGCAAGAGCAAGCTCCCTGTGCTTCCTGACCTCCGCCTCATTTGCAGATACACGTGCTCATGTCGGGAGATACCTGGAGTCACCTCAACTCCTGTCCCCCATTCCGCAGGTCCACAAGTCACCAGGTTCCATTCCCCTTCCCCTCCACATATCTCAGAGCTGTCACAGACTCTCCATGCCCCATTTCAGGGGTCTTGGCCCAGGCCTTGTCATGCCTTATCTGGACCAAGAGCAATGGTCCCCAACCAGCTCCACCCAGGTACCCCCTGCCCCGCCCATGTCCCCCACAGTTGCACCATGCCTGCTGGCACCTGCCCTCTCTTCACTGGTGCTCCAGCAGCTGCAGAGGCAGGGCTGAACCCTGGGCCCGCTCTCAGGGACCCCACCTCCTGCTCATCCTCCACATGGCCCAAGCCCTTCATGACTGTTTGCCTCTTGCCCACATCTTCCATGTTGACGTCGCCTGGGACTGGAGAATGCATCAGAGCACGGATCCTTGAGCCAGCTTAAAAACGGTCTGTGAGGCCGGGCACGGTGGCTCACGCCTGTAATCCCAGCACTTTGGGAGGCCGAGGTGAGTGGATCACCTGAGGTCAGGAGCTTAAGACCAGCCTGGCCAACATGGTGAAATCCCATCTCTACTAAAAATACAAAAATTAGCCAGGTGTGGTGGCAGATGCCTGTAATCCCAGCTACTCGGGAGGCTAAGGCAGGAGAATCGCTTGAACCTGGGAGGCAGAGGTTGCAGTGAGCCAAGATTGTGCCATTGCACTCCAGCCTGGGCAACTGAGAGAGATTCTATCTCAAAAAAACAAACAAACAAACCCGATGTGTGAGTCTAACTTTGCTACTCAGCTTCCTCACATTCATTTCCTTCATTCACTCATTCATTCAATCAACAAAGCTTTATCTGTGCCAGGTTCTGCCCTGAGGCTCTGCAGACCCAGCTGGGGAACAAGCCCACCCCCTGTCTTCACAGGGTCTACAGGAGTTAGTGCATGCAGTGTGCTTAGGACAGGGCCTGCTGGAGGAATGTTTACTACTATTATTAATGACTGGTACCCGGGGCTAGTGATCCAGCATTTCCTGCCTAGCGCCCCAGCCCTGTCCATTCCATGAGAACCGGCCCTCCTCAGCCTCACCAGGGACATCGACATGTCTGACCCCCTGCAGCCTGCAGGCAAGAACGCTTTCGTCTTTTCCTGTCACTCCCTAGTTCCCGAAAAGGGGCTGGGGCTCAGGCGGTGGGGTGGGCTGGACTGAAGGAGCCCAGGACCAGAGTCTATCCTGCAAGGGAACTGCTCCCAAGACTGAGCCACACCCACCCCCACTCCTGCAGAGGTCCCCATCTTGCCTCTTAGAAGACAGAGGGAGCAGAGTTGAGTCTAAGGGGTGCTGCCCCCCGCTCCCCATACCAGAAATCAGGACAGAACCACAGCAGGGTGCCAACTTGGGGCTCAGCTCCCCGACTTCCTCCTGAGCAGGAGAGAGCAGGTCCTAGGCAAAGGCCCAGCCCCTGGTCCCGCTGAGCAGCCATGGGTGTGAATTGAATGTCTGGTGCGTCCCCAGCCGGCAAGCGGGCCCCACGCAGGCTTCCATCCTCCCTTCATCATCTGCAGCAAAGCGTTTCCAGTCAATAAGCTGGCTAATTAATTCTCTTCAAAGACCTCTCAATTATTCATCCTGGGCTACAGAGAGAACAATTACAGCATCTCCTTGCTCACTCTGGCTGCAGAAGTGAGGCTGGGCCTGGGCCACGGAGCCCCCTGAGCCCCTGCAGCCTGGGGTGTCCCCAGGGGCCCCTCCCTCTGGCAGAGGCAGCAGGACAGAACCTTCTAGGGGGATCCTCTTCCCCAAGCTTGGAAGCAGCCCAGATCATTATCCCCACTTCTCAGGGGGAGGACACGGAGACCCTGAGCAGGCAGCGACTTCTGGAGTTCAACAGCCCCCTAGGGCAGACCTGTGGATGCAAAGCCGGGCTCCAGGTACGCAGTGCCCTTGGGGGCCGCCAGGTGCTGGCAGCAGGGCCACGGGGACCTGGGGCTGAGCCCTCTCTGCCTCCAGGAAAAAGGTTTGTGCTGGGAGGGGAGAGGAGGAAGAGGGGATCGGCTAACAGGGTAGCAGCTGCAGCCAGGCCGGGAAGGGTCTCATGTCCCAGTGACTGCGGGCAGGGGGGTCACTCTAGAAGGGGTGAGCTGCGCTGTGGGCCCCAGCTAGGCCTCCTCTGTGCCAAGGGGGCCCCTAGGTCAGAGCTAGCTTCACTGCTCCGCTCCAACTTCCTGGAGTTGCTCAAGTCACTCGCTGGGGCCTTCAAGGACAGGGCAGCTTGTCTTGCCCCCGTCCACCCTCTCCTCTCCAGCCTGGGGCCCGCATTGCCGGCTCTCACTCCCGTCTCCCCCAAACAACAGACACCAGCATGCGCAGGGTTAACTCCCCGAGGCTCCAAGACCGCGCAGAGTGGGGGGTGGGGGGCCGGGCGTGCCTGTCGGGAAGTATGGATTTCTGCAGTGGTTTTACTGGAAAAGCTGTAGCTGAAGGTGGGAGGGGGTCACCATGGCAACTTCTGGCTGTGGGAACAGGTTGGCTAGTGGGAACCCATTGTTCCAGGGGCCCAAGGGGGCCCAGCAGGCCTTGGGGGACCCCACACTTGCCTCCCAGGGGTCCTCACCCACTCGGAGAGCTACGGAGACCCTCCTCAATATGGAATTACCAACCTCCCCACCTCCCTTCCCATCCTCCCTCCTGTAACATCTCCCCTAGGCTGGGCCCCTGACTCAGCCGCCCTGCCCCCCACTGAAGTGCCCCTTGCACCCGAGCTGTTAATCAAAGCGCCAATTACCAGGCGGAGGCCCAGGAGCTCCAGGGAATCTCCCTCTTGGAAGAGCTTTTCCTGTGGAGCGAGCCTGACTTCAAAGCCTGGGGTGAATTCAGGGATGCCATAAATGAAGCTCCCCGACCCCAACACAACCCAACGGAGGGAGCCCAGGATTCTGGCGGCAGGGGGTGGGCAGGGTGGGCAAGAGCTCACCCCAACCCTGCCCCAATAGGGAAGATTCCAATCAAAGCGACAAATTCTAGGAAGTCCTCCCCACCCCACCACAAACCTGCACAGCCCTCCCTGCAAGGGAAATCAGGGTAAGGGGAGGCGGCCCGGAAGGGACAGGAGGTTCCCGGGTGCCCCTCCAAATCCCAATGCCCCCCTGTCTGCTCTCTGCCCGGGAAGACTCAGTGGCTGGGATCAGCCCTGCCCAGCGTCCCACAACACTGCGAGTGCCCTGGACTAAACCTCCCGTAGGGACCCTCTGCAATGCCTTGCTGAAGCCTCCGAAGCTGATTCAGCCCCGGCCCCGGAGGGCCTACTGGGTGCAGGGTGCACGGGATCGGGGATCAGGCCAAGGGAACGCGGGGCACTTGAGAGCAGACACGGCAGGCTCCTAGACCCTCCAGGCTCAGGTTCCTCCCAGGTCCTGCAGGGCTCCGGGCTGGCCTTGGAGCCCTCCTGCAAACCCGGGAAGCGCAGAGTGGGGGGCTGGGAGGGCCCCGGAGGATGTGTGTGTGTGTGGCCCGAAGGCACTTCCAGGAATCTCCAGTGGCACTGCCCAAAAGGCCCTGGCCAAGCAGGGATGGTTGCGGGGGAGTGAGGGGGGGCGGCAGCCGGGGGGCGGGGGGTGAGGGGAGCCACGCCCCCTACTGTTGTTCCTTTCTTTTGGGATGCTGCCCCAAAAGAAAGACCACCCGCCCGCCCCCCACCTGGGCACCTCCCTGCTCTGCTGGAGGTCCTCAGATCTGTGACTCGTCTCACTCTGGTTTCCTCGTCTAAAAATGGGCCCGATAAGCCCACTTCCAGGGGGTGGTGGACGCCGAATGAGATCAGGTGATACGCGGGAAGTTAATAGGTGACGGATTCCAAGGTCACGCTGCTTCCTCCTCCTTCACCCCCACCAGAAAAGGGCAGTGGCCCTCCTTAAGTCCTGGGTTGCTGCTGAGAGATGCGGCTCCCTACCTTCCCTCCAGTCCACCAGGGTCCTGCGGGGCAGGGGAGACATCAGCACAGGCCAGAACCCAGAAAGGCGCGGTAGGCCTGCCCAGGCCAAACACCCAGGTGCGATTTTGCAGCATTGGGCAGGGCCTGAAAGAGTTAACTTGACCATCGTTAACCAGAGTCTTTCCTTCCTCTGGGTCGTCCAGCTGATTTGGAGGACACTCCAACTTCTGGGGCCTCCCTGTGCTCCCATAATATCCCTGCCCTGCCCCCGCACCCGCTGCCTGCACACTCGGATCTGCCGAATCCCGATAAAACATTTGGGGGAGATAAGTGCTGCATATAAATAATTAAGACCACATGCATATTCGCCAACAAAAGAAAAGTTTCAAACCCCCATTCCGGGAACAGCTGCCCGTGTGGGGCCCGGCAGGGCTGTGGAGGCCCACCCCACAGACTCTCTCTTCCAGGAGGACCAGCCAGGGGCTCCTCCCCAAGCCAGTGCCTCCCCCAGCACCAGGGGGCCTGGCCTCCAGAGTGGGCAGGGGGAGTGTGTCAGGGGCGCTGAGCCCAGAGTGGGATGGGGAACGCCAGCACCACTGTGGAGTGGCCCTCACACACCCACAGAGCCCAAACCCCCAGGCAGGGTCCCCCAACCCCAACACCAGGCAGGCTCTAGCCACCCTGTCGGTTCCCAATAAGCCATTTATTGAATAAAGATTGAATCCAAAACTCCAGGTTCCAGGGGAGTGTGATTCCTGAGCTCTGGCTGAGGGCAGCCGGGCCGGAAGAACGCCCAGAGGGAGTAGCTATCCTCCATGCCCTTCTCCTCTGCAGCACGGGTTGGTGCAGGCTCACCCTGGGCTAAAGGAAGGCTTGTCCTGCCATGCCCCTGCTCAAGGACCTGCCAGGGCTCCCTATGGACGTTAGTATCTGATCCCATCCCTCTGCCTGGCTTTCAAGGTCCTCTGTCCCATGGGGCCATCCCCGGAGGTCAGACAGGCCTCCTGCTCACACCATGCTCCATGCCCTCCCTGGAGCTATTCTGTACTGGCCTCCCCACAACTCCCCACCACCCCCACCCTGCCTGGTCATCCCACTAGGTTCACATCTCACCTTCAGAAGCAAGCCCCTCTCCACCCTCTGCTATCCGTTTCCTCATCCACGTTTCTCCAGTTATTTCCTGAATGCTCATTATGCCCTAAGCCCCCTGCTAGGGATCCTGAGAATGAAAGACTCAGGTCTTGCCCTCCATGAGCCTGAAACCCAGTGAGGGATGCTGGCTGACGACAAAGGCAACTGTGAGATAAGCCAGGTGCCAAGGAAAAAGGGAGAAGAGGGTGTGTGTCTTGGCAGAGGGGTAGGGCTATCATGCAAGGCTTCCTGGAGGAAGAGAGAGGCTGAAAAACAGCTGGAATTCTTCCAAGTGCAGAAGAGGAGGAGGCTGGACAGTGCCTGGAGGCCCTGCCAGCACTGCCCCTGGCTGAGTCCACACACACCTGGGAGGACCAGCCAGGGGCTCCTCCCCAAGCTAGTGTCTCCCCACAGCCAGGGTGGGTCCTACAGGGAGGCAGAGACCTTAGCGGCGCAGGTTCCAATCCTGGCTTTACTGTTCACCAGCAAGGTTCCCTTCCTCCCTAATCTGTTTCCTCCCCAGCAAAATGGGATCATGGTCCCAGCCGTCCATTCGAGGTCCTCTCCCCTTGGCAGGAGACGAACGACACTGACCCCAGCACTCAGCATGGGCTGGCAAACCTAATCAGTGCCCATGGATTATGTTTGCCATCCACTGACTGGTGGATGGATTGAGGACCTTGGAGTTATCTTCCTGAATCTTCCCTCCTTGATGGCAACTCACCTCCGCTCACCAAGGGGTCCAGGAAGGCACCTGACTCTCAGGACTGCTGGCGTCTTGTATGTGTCAATCACCCACCAGACCAGGAATGCATGGCAGCACACAACGCCTCTGCTCCTGCCAGGGCCCTGGCAGAAGCGTGACAAATATTTGTTGTGGAATTAGGTTCTCCAGCGATGACGCTCTGCCCAGGGATCCCAGGGCAGCTCGGCAAGTGGGCGTGCCTCAGCAGGTGCCAGTTGTCCTTCTGTTCCCAGGAAGGGGCTCTTGGGTTCCTAATCAGACGACACATGGCCGAGAGCAGGGGCTCACGCCTGTAATCCCAGCACTTTGGGAGGCCGAGGCGGGCGGATCACCTGAGGTCAGGAGTTCGAGAGGAACCTGTCCAACATAGAGAAACCCCATCTCTACTGAAAATACAAAATTAGCCAGGCGGGGTGGTGTGTGGCTGTAATTCCAGCTACTCGAGAGGCTGAGGCAGGAGAATCACTTCCACCCAGGAGGCAGAGGCTGCAGTGAGCCAACATTGCGCTATCGCACTCCAGCCTGGGCAACAAGAGCAAAACTCTGTCTCAGAAAACAAAACAAAACAAAACAAAACAGAAGGCCCAGCCAGGGTCTTGTCTCTGCTTCCAGCGGGGGCAAGCGCTCACCACAGAGAGGCCCGAACCCCATGCGTGCCTACATCACCTCTCGGTCTTCAGGCCCGCCCATGCTACTCATTAAACTAGGCCTTTCTGTTGCAGCCTGTCCTGCAGGTCCCCAAATGTGGGACCTTCCTTCATCCTGCCATCCTAGACCTTGGAATCAGCAGGTGGGTGGCCAAGGACAGAAATTATAAGACCTAGAGCCAGATGCGGTGGCACACGCCTACAGTCCCAGCTACCCTAGAGGCTGAGGCAGGAGGATCTCTTGAGCCCAGGAGTTCGAGGATGCAGTGAGCTTTAGCTTGGGTTACAAAGCAAGACTCCATCTCTAAAAAATAAATAAATAAATAGAAAGTAATTAAAGAAATAATAAGACCTAGGAGAAAGTGACCTTCAAACCTTCACACTATTTTGATCGTGCACCCTTACCAATAAAAATGATATATGCATAGTTATTTTTAGATTACAAGTTTCCATGACCGCATGAATACATTACTTGCATTATAAAACATTCACGAAAGATAGGCATTTAAAAAGAGCGAGATTTAAATGCTAAGTATAACATTCTCCTCCCTGCCCCAGGGGGGTCATCCTGTATATCCCATTCTAGAGGCCAATGTCAGCAGGACAGCCCTCCCTTCCCCAGCTAGGATGGAGCCCCTCCCCTATGATCCATCCCCCAGCCTCAAGTTCCAACCTTCCTTCTTCCCAAAGACCCCTGCAAACTCTGCCACTATGAAGACCATACTTTTCCTCGTTTCCTGATCCCAGATGTTCTTTTTTTTTTTTTGAGACAGAGTCTCGCTCTGTCACCCAGGCTGGAGTGCAGTGGCGCGATCTCGGCTCACTGCAAGCTCTGCCTCCCGGGTTCACGCCATTCTCCTGCCTCAGCCTTCTGAGTAGCTGGGACTACAGGCGCCTGCCACCACGCCCGGCTAATTTTTTGTATTTTTAGTAGAGACAGGGTTTCACCATGTTAGCCAGGGTGGTCTCGATCTCCTGACCTCATGATCCGCCCGCCTTGGCCTCCCAAAGTGATGGGATTACAGGCGTGAGCCACCACGCCCGGCCCCCAGATGTTTTTTTTTTTTGAGATGGATTCTCACTCTGTCATCCAGGCTGGAATGCAGTGGCATGATCTCAGCTCACTGCTGCAATCTCCACCTTCCGGGTTCAAGCGATTCTCCTGCGTCAGCCATCTGAGTAGCTGAGATTACAGGTATTTGCCACCATGCCTGGCTAATTTTTGTATTTTTAGTAGAGACAGGGTTTCACCATGTTGGCCAGGCTGGTCTCGAACTCCTGACCTCAAGTGATCCGCCTGCCTCGGCCTCCCAAAGTGCTGGAATTACAGGTGTGAGCCACCATGCCGGGTCTGTCTCAGCTGTTCTATCATCAGCTGGGGAGCCATGCCTGGGGTGCCCAGGGTGCCTCTAACAAGGGCCATCTCTCATCCTCTGCAGGGCCAGCCTGGGAGAGAAATTCATCTGGCTTATGGCACAGGGACAGAAGCAGGCCGGCTGAGGACAAGGTAACAGAAGGGCTAGGGCTTTTAGAAGACAAAGCTTCCTTCACGGATGCAGAAGGAGAATGCTGTTTCTCTGCGCTGGGCAACCTGGGTTTGAATCCCATCTCTGGGATAAGTGTGCAGGGCGCACAGCAGGTGTTCGGCACACAGAGCCCTTACTGAAGATACTGCTCAACAAGACAGGATCTGCCTGGCCCTGGCTTCAGGCCCTTGGCGGGGGCTGGGCAGCCACTCTTGCCCATGCCCTGGTGGCCCCGAGATGCCAGCACTCCTCTGGGTGGTTGGGGAACCCACCCAGGGTGGAGGAGGTGGGCAAGGCCTGGGATTCCACATCTCCAGGGCAGCAGACCCCACGGTCTCCAGGTCTCTTGTCTGTGCCCAAACTCCTGAGCCTTCCCTGTTCTTTCCCACAAGGGCCCTGGCTCTGGTGGCTGCAGAAGTGGGAGGAGGGGATGTGGGGGAGTCTGGGGAAGGCCACCTTCCATGACGCTCTGCCAAGCCAGGAGGGGCGAAGGAATAACCTGGTCCCCGTGCTGGACCCTGGACTCCAGGGAGCAGAGCCTACAGCCGGCTCAGCCTTGGGTCCCCTGCCTCTGTGGAGCTGGCCCTACCCCAGATGGCCACTGTGCCCGAGGCCCGGCATCTGACCCTCTGTCCTCCCTGCCGAGGGGCCAGAACAGAGGCCCCGGGAACAGGCAAGGCGCAGTGCACGGAGCTGACCCCGTGCCTCGGTCCAGGCCTAGCAACAGGAAGTGAGAGGCCAATGCCGGTAAACGAGATCCGAAAGATTAGAGGCCTCGCTGCCGCCCCAAGTTAGAGGACAAGTTCCTGGAAGGAGGAGGAAGCTGCCGCAGTAAATAACGCCAGACCCCAGCGTCCCAGCTGTCAGCAGCCAGTGCGGCCGCAGGCTGGTAGGCCCAGGAGGGAGCAGGTGGGGGCAGAAGGCACAAGGGGGTGCCCTGGTCTCAGCCCAAGCTGGGGACACCTGGAAGGCAGTAGAGGGGTTCCCGAGGGTCCCCCCAGCCCAATCCCTAAGTCCCCATTCCCCTGTCCACACACACCACAGCTTGCAACCGTATCTAAAGACAGAAGCGGGGCTGGGTGCAGTGGCTCACACCTGTCATCCCAGCACTTTGAAAGGCCAAGGCGGGTGGATTACTTGAGATCAGGAGTTCAAGACCAGCCTGGCCAACATGATGAAATCCCCTCTCTATTAAACACAAAAATTAGCTGTGTATGGTGGTCGGTGCCTGTAATCTCAGCTACTGGGGAGGCTGAGGCAGAGAATCGCTTGAACCTGGGAGGTGGAGGTTGCAGTGAGCTGAGATTGCACCACTGTACTCCAGCCTGGGCAACAGAGCATGACTCCATCTCAAAAAAAAAAAAAAGAAGAAGAAGAAGAAAAATAAAGAAAAGAAAAAGAAAAGCCATCCAGCTGCAGTGGCTCATGCCTGTAATCCCAGCACTTTGGGAGGCCAAGTTGGGAGGACTGCTTGAGGACAAGAGTTTGAGACCAGCCTGGACAACATAGCAAGACCTCATGTCTGCAAATAAAATAAAATAGCCAGGCATGGTGGTATGTCCCTGCTACTCTGGAGGCTGAGGCCGGAGGACTGCTTGAGCCCAGGAGGTTGAGGCTACAGTGAGCTATGATCATACCACTGCACTCCAACCTGAGCAAAAGAGTCAGACCTTGTCTCAAACAATAACAACAAAAAAAGACAAACCACAGCACGGGGGAAATTTTTTTTTTTTTTTTTTTTTAGACAGAGTCTTGCTCTGTCACCCAGGCTGGAGTGCAGTAGCTCAATCTCAGCTCACTGCAGCCTCCACCTCCTGGGTTCAAGCAATTCTCCTGCCTCAGCCTCCCCAGTAGCTGGGATTACAGGCATGTGCCACCACGCCTGGCTAATTTCTGTATTTTGAGTAGAGACAGGGTTTCGCCACATTGGCCAGGCTGGTATCGAACTCCTGACCTCAAGTGATCCCCCTGCCTTGGCCTCCCAAAGTGCTGGGATTACAGGCGAGAGCCACCGCAGCTGTACTGTGGGGAAATTTTTTTTTTTTTTTGAGATGGAGTCTCGCACTGTTGCCCGGGCTGGAGCACAATGGCTCGATCTCTGCTCACTGCAACCTCTGACTCTTGGGTTCATGTGATTCTCCTGCCTCAGTCTCCCAAGTAGCTGGGATTACAGGCACATACCACCATACCCAGATAATCTTTTGTATTTTTGGTAGATACGGGGTTTCACTATGTTGACCAGACTGGTCTCGAACTGCTGACCTTGTGATCTGCCCGCCTTGGACTCTCAAAGTGCTGGGATTGAAGGCATGAGCCACCGCACCCGGCCCTGGGGTGAAATCTTTGCAACGCACAGAACCCACAAGGATCAGTATGCTTGCACATACCAACCAGCCTGACCAGTCAATGAGAAAAGACCAGAACAGGCTCTTCACAAAGAGGAATTCAAACGGCTAAAACATAAGAAAAGGGGCTGGGCGCGGTGGCTCACACCTGTAATCCCAGCACTTTGGGAGGCCAAGACGGGCGTATCACGATGTCAGGAGATCGAGACCATCCTGGCTAACACGGTGAAACCCCGTCTCTACTAAAAATACAAGAAAAATTAGCCGGGCATAGTGGCGGGCGCCTGTAGTCCCAGCTACTCGGGAGGCTGAGGCAGGAGAATGGCGTGAACTTGGGAGGCGGAGCTTGCAGTGAGCTGAGATCGCACCACTGCACTCCAGCCTGGGCAACAGAGCGAGACTCTGTCTCAAAAAAATAAATAAATAAATAAATAAGAAAAGGTACTCTCCTTTAGTAGTTAACAGAAAGATCAGGGCCCGGTGTGGTGGCTCATGCCTATAATCCCAGCACCTTGGGAGGCTGAGGGGGGTGGATTACTTAAGCCCAGGAGTTCAGGCTGCAATGAGCTATGATTGCACCACTGCACTGCAGCCTGGGTGACAGAGCAAGACTCAGTTTCTTAAAAAAAAAAAAAAAAAAAAAAAAAAAAAAGAGGCCAGGCACGGTGGCTCATGCCTGTAATCCCACCACTTTGGAAGGCCGAGGCAGGCAGATCACCTGAGGTCAAGAGTTCAAGACCAGCCTGGCTAACATGGTGAAACCCCCATCTACTAAAAATACAAAAATTAACCAGGCGTGGTGGTGGGCACCTGTAATCCCAGCTACTCAGGAGGCTGAGGCAGGAGAATCGCTTGAACCCGGGAGACAGAGGTTGCGGTGAGCCGAGATTGCGTCACTGCACTCCAGCCTGGGTGACAGAGTGAGATTCCATCAAAGAAAAAAAAAAAAATCAGATTAAAATTGCCAGGAGGACGGCTAAGATGAAGAAGTCTGATAACACTAGTGTTACTGAGATGGAGAAGTGTGGGAAAGTGGGGGAGGAGGGCATTTCCAGCACTTTGGGAAAGGATTTGGCACACCTAGTAAAGCTGCAGATGAGAGACCCCAGAATCAGCAGCCCCACCACCAGGCGTCCGCCCTCCCGAAGCAGGCACCTGTGCCCCAGCAGACAGGAATAAGAATGCCCACCAGCACCACCGTACATGGCCAGTCTGGAAACAAAATCCCAAATGTCCCTAAACAGGTAGAATGGAGAAATAAACTATGCTCTAGGGACCCAGTGGAAAAGTACCTGGCAGCAGAGAATAAACGACAGCCACAGCACGGGTGACTCTTGCAAACAGCCTAATGAAGCCAGACATAAAAGGAGACACCCTGATTCGACTTCTGTAAAGTTCACACACAGGCCACACTCAACACTCAACTGCTATTAAGGGATACATCCACGGTGGCAAAATCATAAAGAAAAGCAAGTCCTGGTCATAAAAGTCAGGCCAGGCCAGGCCTGGTGGCTCACATCTGTGATCCCAGAGATTTGGGAGGCGGAGGTGGGAGGACAGCTTGAGTCCAGGAGTTCAAAACCAGCCTGGGTAACATAGTTAGACTCCATCTCAAATCTATCTATCTATCTATCTATCTATCTATCTATCTATCTATCTATATGTGTGTGTATATATATGTATATATATGTATACATATATGTGTGTGTATATATATGTATATGTGTATATATATATGAAGAAGAATGTCAGGGCAGCAGTAACTTCTGCAGAGGGAGGGGTTGTAAATAGGAAGGAAGCTTCTGGAATCCTGGCCATAGTCTATTTCTTTTGTGTGTGTGTGTGTTTGTGTTTGTGTGTGTGTGTGTGTGTGTGAGACACAGTCTTGCTCTGTCACCCAGGCTGGAGTGCAATGGCACGATCTCGGCTCACTGCAACCTCTGCCTCCCGAGTTCAAGTGATTCTCCTGCCTCAGCCTCCCGAGTAGCTGGGATTCCAAGCGCCCACCATCATGCCTGGGTAATTTTTTGTATTTTTGGTAGAGACGGGGTTTCTCCATGTTGGCCAGGCTGGTCTCGAACTCCTGACTTCAGGTGATCCACCTGCCTTGGCCTCCCAAAGCCCTGGGGTTACAGGCGTGAGTCACCACGCCCCACCATGGACTATTTCTTGATCTGAGTGGCTATGGCACGGGAGTTTATTTTATATGTATTTATTCATAACACTGTACAAATATGCTTCATGAGCATTTCTGTATGCGTGGTAAATTTCTTAATTTTTTAAACAAGCAAGTGTATTTGAGCACCCATTGTGTTGGGCACTGGGGATGGGCCATGCCGAGCTCCCGCTAGCCCACGGTGAGCTGATGGAGTGCAGGTGAACATCCTGTGGCTTCCCGTTGAAGTCATGCACAGGGTCTCCCCAGCTCTGTAGCCCCCCTGCTCTGCACCTGGCTGGGGAACAGCCCTCACGCCCCGCTCACTCCACCCCCTATTCTCTCCCGGTCTCGCACCCTCATGGCACCTCACTCTGGATTTCCGGAGATGGTGCTGAAGGCGAACCTGGAGAGGGACATCTTTCCCACTAGGGGGTCCCAGTTGGGGAAGTGCAGGGGCTTGGAGGAGCTCCCTCCCTTCCCCTTCCCACCCTCCCAACAGCACACATGACCTTGACACCCAGTGTCCCCCATGTGGGCCAAGTGCATGCCCACCATGGGCCCAGCCAGGTCCCCAGGCCCAGCGCCCTGTCCTTTGCCACCCAGTCCCCCAGGCTGGGAATGATGATGGCAGTGCCGACAACTCCCCTCTGGATCCCAAGCTATCGGGGCTGGGCTTAGGCTAGGGCGCTATAGATCCTGCAGGCTCAGGGCCAAGAGGATGGGATGGAAAGGACATTCCCCCCCAACCCCCCCCACCTGTTTACCAGGACCCAGGGCCGCTATCTCCAGCTGCGATCTGCTGCCTCCCTTTATCTCAGCGGGGCCAGCCCCGGGTTCCCAGCAGCAGCCTCCCCGGCGCGCACTTCCTGCCAGCAGCCCAGCGTTACAGGAATCCGCACACTGAACTCAGCATGTGAGTGTGTGCCCACACCCCAGCGCCTGCGCCTGGGCGGGTGCCAGGGAGCCGGGGGTGCCGTGAAAGGCAGCCCACCTGGGGCTCATGTCGCAAGCCCCCCTCCAGCCAGCCCAGTGGCCTCCCACTGCTCAGGGGAGCGGCAAATCTCTCAAGAAGGCCAGGGAGGGGGCTGTCTTCAGGACCCCCAGACCTGACTCTGAGAGGCTGAGGCCAGGCCAGCCCCTGTTCCTCTGGAATCCTCGCCATGTCCTTCTGCACAGGGGTCTCACACCCTGGGGGGTGTGCACACTTCTGCCTGGGGGGTCCCAGGGGCAGGGGATGGCGAAGCACATGTCCCTCCATTGTCAGTCACCTGGCTGGTGTTTACTGAGTCCTGTGGCCCTGGCACTGGGCTAGGCATGCAGGACACACCAAAGGATGAGGGCGTCTGGGCCCTGCAGGCACAGGGCATCAGCCACACGGAGAAGTCAGAGGAGTAAACAGGCAGCTGTGACCCGGGGGCAGTGGGAAGAAAAGGTGCTATAGGCACTGCAGGAGGAGGGCTACCTCCATCCCCCACTGGGCTGGGCCAGGAGGGCTTCATGGAGAATGAGGTGTCTCAGCTAAGGTCTGAAGACTTAGAAGGTGGTGACCAGGGATGCGTGCCGATGGTTGGGGGTTTTCCAGACAGAATGCAGGTGCAGAGGTCTCGGGGTGAAAGAGAGGCCAGCGCATTCGGGAACAGAAGTGTTGCAAGCCAGAGTGTGGGGCGGGGAGGCGTCTGGGAGGCAGAAGGGCTGGATCCCACAGAGGCCAGGGAGGAAGCCCCGCCGAGGGGCCCCACTGCACCCGCGGACAGAGGAGCTCAGAAGTTTGGGAAGGGCTAGGCTGCAGGGGTCAGTCCTGGGGGGCAGGGGCTCAGGAGAGAAGGGAGCAGCTGGCATGTGGGGGTGGGTCCAGCCTGCGTTGGGGCAGGAGATGACCCCAGGACCTCCAGTGATGGTGACGCTTCTAGTGAGAATGTCAAGAACTGCAGAGAGGGGAGGGAAGAGGGTCAGTGCTGGGACAGGGGTGGGGGCAAGTAGAGTTGGCTCCACAGAGGGCTTTGGGCTTCTCATCCCAGCCTGGGAACTGTGGCCTGTCCCCAGCTTACCAGCAAGACAACTCAGATCTCAGTTGCAGCCAGGGTCACACACACACGTGTACACACACACATGCACACACACAGAGAGACACACCCATGTACACACGCATGCACACACACACATATAGGAGCCCAGACAACCCCCCAGAGGCCAAGCTGGGGTCATGGGGTCCACCTGCCACAGGCCTCACTGCACCTTTCCCTGTGAGAGCCCACCCTTCTTGCTCCTCCACACTGTCAGACCCCACTGGGACAAGGCAGGGCTGGCCCAGGTGACCTGGGGACTAGATAGGAGGACCCAGAAGAAGGAAACTGTTCTGCCCCAGGTTCCCCCAGGGAGAGGCCACCTATCTGGGGAGACAGCTCTGATTTGGGAGAAAGGGAGAAAGGCCCTGTTGGGTGACCAGCTGTGCCTCTCGGGCAGGGTCCTCGGGCCTCTGTGACCCCAGCCTCCCTGCCCATCCTTCCACTGCAAGGCTGCCGGGACCATTGGCAGGGAAGCTGCAGAGGGCAGGCTTTGCAGACTGCAAAGCTTGGCAAACAGGAGGCCATTCTGTGATTCTGCCATAGCTCGAGGGGCCAGGGGTCCATCTGTTTGTCCCCCTTCTCCCCTGAGCGCTGCTATCCCTGCCCCCAATCCCTGCCCCGCCAGACCATCCACCTCCCTTCCTTCCCACAGAGGCCTCCGTTCCCCGCCCCCTACTTCCCAGCAGAAGGTCTGGAGCCAGACAATGAGATAAGGGGCTTGTTTTCTAAGGGCAGGAATTTGGTGCAGATTGTGGGTCAGGCCCAGAAGGGCTCTGGGGAGGGGAAGGCAGCAAGCCTGTCCATCAGATGGGTGTCCTTGGGACCACTGACCCTGCGGGTACTTACAATTCCCACCAAGCTGAAGGAAGAGAGATGGAGAGCCCCTGAGAGGTCATCAGGCCCCGGATGTAGCTTTTGGGCTCCATCCCCACCCCTGCTCACTTCCCCAGCCACGCTGGCCCTCAGGGCCACAAATGCAGCAGCTCCTCTCTACCCGGAGGCTTCACCCCTGCTATCCCTCTGTCCAAAGTCGGCTCCATCTTCAAAGCTCAGCCTAATCACTGCTTCCTCCAAAAAGCCTGCCCTGCTGCCTGGACTGGGACTGTTAGAGCTGCTCCCTCGCTGCCATCCTCTCACGGCCAGCATCTTGTCCCCCACCCCTGGGACCTGAGCTCTGGAGGGCAGGCCACCTCTGCTCGCCCTAAGTCCCCAGGCCTGACCTGGAGCTGGCCTGTGGTAGAGGCCTGGCCATGACTGATCTAGGATGGGTGTCCTCCTCACCAAGGGCCACCCTCACCAGACGCTTGGCCCAGCAGCTGTGGCCCCTCCTGGATCTTTCTCCTATGGGGGACAGAAAGAGGAAGAGGAGCCGCTGAGTGGCAATGGGTGCCTGTGCTCCCTGTGTGGGGGAAGGGCACCCCACAGTCTAGACTGTGTCAGAGTTCACCCCAAAGCCCCCGGGCCCTCAGAGTTCCAAGCTGGGATCAGTAACGACAATGATAATAACAGCCACAGCTGGGCAGGTCGTGATGGCTCATGCCTGTAATCCCAGCACTTTGTGGGGCTGAGGGAGAATCACTTGGGCTCAGGAGCTTGAGACCAGCCTGAGCAACACAGCAAGACCTCGTCTCTATGAAAAATACAGAAAGATTAGCCAGGCATAGTGGCACTTGCCTGTAGTCCCAACTACTTGGGAGGCTGAGGTGGGAGGCTCACCCAAGCCCAGGAAGTCAAGAATGCACTGAGCTGTAATCACACCACTGCACTCCAGCTTGGGGGATAGAGTGAGACCCTGTCTTAAAAAATTAAAAAATAGCCACAGTGGGGTGACCACCCTGAGCTTACAGCAAGCCAGGCATTGGGGTCAGCACCAAACACATATCCAGTCACTGAATGCTCACAACAGCCCAATCTGCAGTTGAGGAAACCGAGGCACAAAGAAGCTACATGGCTTGTCCAAGGCCACACAGCTGGCTTGAACTTCAGCACCACCCTGCCCCCATGGAGGCAGTCCACCCAGGGGCAGGGGCCTATGGAGGAGGGGCTCCCCACGCATTCTTTTAGCAGTCTCCCCTTAGACTGGAACCCGGCTGGAGACATAGCCCTGTCCCCCTGCCTGGCACCTGGACACCTGGACACTGCCTGGCGCACCGAACTTGCTCAACAAATCAATACTGAAGACGGTAAACGAGGGAAGCTGCGTTTTAGGGGCAGCATGAAACGGTGATTTAGGGCTGCCCTCTGGAGACAGCAGCACCCCACCCAGACCAATTCCTACCCAAGTGGCCTCCGGCTGTCCGTTAGCTCCGCGTCTCCTGTTCCTCATCTGCAAGACAGGGATAGCAATAGTGCTTGTCTCCTAGAGTCGTTGGGAGGTTTAACTGAGCTAACATTTGCAAAGGGCCTGGGACAGAGCCTGGCACATGGCAAGTGCCACATGAGCCTCTGTGTTATAAAAGCTCGCCCAGGGCTGGGTGCAGTGGCTCACGCCTGTAATCCCAGCAATTTGGGAGGCCAAGTCGGGTGGATCACCTGAGGTCAAGAGTTCGAGACCAGCCTGGCCAACATGGTGAAAACTCCTCTCTACTAAAAATACAAAAAAAAAAAAAAAAAAAAAAAAAAATAGCTGGGCGTGGTGGCGCGCGCCTGTAATCCCAGCTACTCGGGAGGCTGAGACAGGAGAATTGCTTGTACCTGTGAGGCGGAGGTTGCAATGAGTCAAGATCGCGTCACTGCACTCCAGCCTGGGCGACAAAGCGAGACTCTGACACAGACACACACACACACACACACACACACACACACACACACACGCTCGGCCTCGGTTTCTCCTTCAATGAGCAGAACCTTCTGCTTCAGCATCACGGGCTCGCTGGTTCTCCGCCGCGACGCAGCCCGTACTACAACTCCCAGCGTGCCACCGGGCCCGTTCGCAGAGGCTCGCGCACGCCCGCCGCGAGGGAGCGCGAACTACAACTCCCAGCGTGCCACGGGGCTCGCTCCCTGGACCCCCGGCCCAGGGCGGCTGCTTCCCAGCTCTAGGAATTCTGGCCGCACCGACCACGTCGCTCTCGCCGCCTTCGTTGGGGAGTAGAGGAGTCAGCAGCTCCCGCCGGGGTGGGGAGTCGGGTGCTGCCCGCGCCATGCTCCGCAGACTGGCCCGAGCGGCGGCCCCGGTACATGGGGCGCTCCGGGCGGGGTCTGGGAGCGCGGGGGTCGCAGCCCACGTGGTGGGCCTGCGCAGCGACAAGGTGACCGGGCCCGGGCCGGCCATGAGGCACGTCATGGCCGATGCGGTCGTGGGGGACGACGACTACGGCGAAGACCGGCGTGCAGGCCGGGGGTCGTGGAGGCGGCAGCGGAGCGCTGTCCGTGATGGTCTGGGACGCAGGGGAAGTGGCTCCCCTGGCGCTTAAAACTCATTTATGCCTAGTGTTCCATTATTGGAACGCTAAGCATCTGGGAGGTATTTATGTCCTACTGCTCAAGGTCATCGCCAAGGTCTGATGGCAAAAATTCAAAAAATTGCAACCTCCGATATAAATGGGTTTAATGAACACCTGCCACAGGATAGGCTTGCCGTCTGCGTGCTTGCCGCTGTTACCTGAAAGTTAGAAATGCAGATTCCGGCTGGGCGCAGTGGCTCATGCCTGTAATCCTAGCATTTTGAGAGGCCGAGGCAGGCGGATCACGAGGTCAGGAGTTCAAGACCAGCCTGGCCAACATGATGAAACCCCATCTCTACTAAAAATACAAAAATTATCCGGGCGTGGTGGTGGGCACCCGTAATCCCAGCTTCTCAGGAGGCTGAGGCAGGAGAATCACTTGAACCCGGGAGGCAGAGGTTGCAGTGAGCTGAGATCGTCCCACTGCATTCCAGCCTGCGCAACAAGAGCGAGACTCCATCTCAAAAAAATAAAAATAAATAAAGAAATGCAGATTCACATGGCCTGCCGAGGAGAACCTGCATTTCTACAGGCTCACCAGGTGGTTGTGTGTGTCCTGCATTGTCACCCAGCTGCCCCGAGATGGGTGATGTCCAGTCTTGCAGAGGAGGGTTCTGAGATGTGGAGGGAGGCGCTCCAGGCCCCATACTTAGTAAATGGCAGAACCAAGGTTTGAACCCGGGTCTTCTGACTCTGAAACCCACAACTGTTCTCCTGCACTGCCTTCCCCCACAGAAGGCAAATGGAAAATAGATGTAGAAAGGGGCAGGTTCTACAGGCTGCACCTCGCAAGGAGTGGGTTCTAATAACCTAGGGAGTGTCTCCAGGGTACAGCGACCCCCAGCCCCAGCCCCAGCCCCAGCCCTGGGTTGTGAATTGCCATAATGAACCACTTTGACTGTTGGGGTGTGCACACCCCTCAGCTAGGCCAGGACAAGCCATGGGGTCACCAGTTGAATCCCGAGGGCCCGTCTGCTAAGGGGTTAAGGGATGGCTGGGGCTAAGCATATATCCAGCTGCCGCCCAGCGTTGCTGGAGATGCTGATCTCCATGCTCCCAGGCAGCCTCACATGTCAACAAGTCACTGCCGCTCAAGGAGAGGCTGGGGAGGCGCTTGAGTTGATGGGAGTCTAGAGAGGGTGCCCTGGGAAGCAGAGGATGGGGCGAGGCTGTGGCTCACGGGGAAGGGGGCTTCACAGAGGAGCCCTCCTGCAGGCTGAGTGGAAGCATCCCAGGCAGGGAAGGGAGCGCCGGCTCACAGGGCAGGGGGCTTCAGGAGCAGAAGCAGACTGGTGAGAAAGGTCTTCAGGGCGCAGGTGGGGATGTGGCAGGTGTGGAGAGTGCAGGAGGCTCTGAGGAGGGGGGGCAGAGGCCAGGTCACTCCAGCCCTGAGTGTCATGCTAAGGACTTGATGCCACAGTTGGGGGGACCACAGTGGGCTTTACAGCAAGAGCGGGAGCCTTCCTCACCCTCCAGCTGCACCCTCACACCCCGTCCAGCCCCCCACTCACCCCTCCTGACGAGGAAAGGAAGTCAGCAGAGAAACCACAGGCTCCACCTGCAAAGGGCTGAGGGGAAAGGAAGTGAGACAGGTGTGAGGTCTGCCGGGGACAGGTTCAAACCACAAGAGAGGTTCTTGGGGGGAGCGGGGAGAGGCCATGGCCCAGGGTAGGTGGGGTGCAGAGTTGACTGAGGGCCCTGTGGGGCTGGATGTGTGGTTGCTAAGCCCACAGAGTGTGCAGCTGGTGGATGGGGCTCCAAACCCACTCGGCCGCTCACCGGAGCCTCGGGCTAGGGGCCTCACCTGGGCTCAGGGCGTGCTCTGGCCCAAGTGACACAGGGAAAGCAGCGTGGACGGTGCTGACACCCGAGTGTGCAAGCACAGCGGCTTCCTTGTCCCTCCGCAGAGCTGCAAGAAATGGCTTTGGAGCTGCTAGGGCTGGGGCGCACCCTCTTTGTGCCCTCCAACACTATGGCCAACCTCATCTCTGGTGAGCGCAGGGCGACTTCTGTCTGCCTAGCAGGTCCTCAGTGCATGTGGGGGGCTGTGACACTCGTGGACCACATTCCTCCATTTCTGTTGGGTTGGTGGGGAGCCCTGGAAGGAGATGGGGGAGGAGGAGAGTGGGGGCTGCAGATCTGCTCCTCCCCAGCTCCTCTTCCGAGGGTCCCCAGGGCCTCTGGGCCAGCGTCAGGGACCTCTCCACATAGCCCTGGCTCCGGGTTCCTGCAGCCACACCTTCCTCTCACCCCTCAGGCCTGTTCTCCGGGCTTCCCTGCTCCTGCCGCCCCTCTATAAACCGTCCCATGATTAAACACTGCCAGTTTCCCAGTGTGTGTGTGCCATCTGTTTCCTGCCGGGGTCTGACGACTGCAGGTGCCTCGGCTGCTTGTCCACCAAGAAGCAGCATTGCAGCAGCTTCTCCAGCAGGCGATGCTCTGCGGAGGGGCCTCCAGGCGCAGGTGTGCAGGCTGGGTGTGGCCCAGCGATTCCCAGCGCAGCACAGCTATCCTAGACTTGTGTGTTTAATGGGATGGTTTTCTGGCACGTAGCACTGAGGTGTCTTGAAGGTGCTGTTTCCTTGCCGGCCTCAGGCATTTGTGAGTTGACTGTAGCCTTAGGGCTCAGCCTAGCCACGCTGAGCAGGGCCACATGCCTCCAGACTCAATGCCAAGACCTGCCCTCCTTCTGTCTCAGTGATGTGTCACTGCTGGCGCCGGGGCTCCCAGCTCCTCCTTGGGCAGGAGTGCCACCTCCACGTCTTTGAGCAGGGTGGGGTGGCTCAGGTAAGGAGCAAGCATTGCTCACCTGGGGCCCTGGGCATCCTCCAGTCAGCGCAGGCTGCTCAGGGGCAAACCCCCTTCCCAGGCACCAGGCTGGGACCTGCGGAGGGGAGAAAGGGACAGCCATGGAGAAGCTGGCTGGGATGGCGGCCTCTCCAGAGGAGGAAGGAAGGAGAGCAGAGCCCCAGATTTGCCACGTGGGGGCGGCAGCGGCTGGGGCTCGCCCCAGGCTTGCCGGGCAGACACCTGGGCGGTGCTTGGTGCCTGGTGCCCTCTAGTGGACACTCGGAGCACTCCCACGTTCCCGACGGGAGCCAGAGAGCAGCATCTGAAGAGTTAACAGGGGAGGGGCCCAGTGCCCCCCAAGACGTCCAGATGCACAGAACAGAGGAAAGGCTCCAAGGCCCAGGCCTCGGGGGAGCAGACACAGGACTCAGGGTCTGGCTCCTTACTCCAGAGGAGCCCCCCACTCCGCCAAGAGGTGCCCCTGGACCCCTCAGCCCTCATCCCCTTCCTGACCCACAGAGGGCTGGAGTGCACTCCCACTCCCTCCCAGAGCTGCCCCACTGCACCCTGGACTGGCTGAGCTGGAGAGGATGATCACGCGGGACCTCCAGAGCCCCTACCACCAGGTCTGCGAGCTCATTTGCCTGGAGAACTCACACAGCATCTCGGGGGTCCGGATCCTCCCCATCAACTACCTACGCCAGGTAGGCCCAGCCCCACCACTGTGTGCCCCCCACCAGCCTGATCCCGGCTTCCTGTGCCCCTGGCCCATCCTGGGGTTCAGTCCCCTCTGATTTATGCCATGGGCACCCATCAGCGGCCAGACCTGTCACAGGAAGGACACATGTGTGGTCCTAGGCTGAGACACAAAGGGAATTATTGCCCCAGGTCAGGGCCCCAGCCCCTGCACCAGCCCAACAGCAGAGATGCCCCCACCCCCAAGTCCCCAGAGCTGAGTCCCAGAGCAGCACCAGGACCTGCTGCCCTGGCGCGGAAACGTGTGCCCCATGAGGCTGCAGGAACAAGCTCGTGTGAGTGCCCTCCGCCTGGTCCTTGCCACCTACGTGCGAGGTGAGGAGGCCGCAGTGTCTGAGCTCTGCTGTTTACCAGACACTAGTTAGGCAGCAGCCTAACTCTCCAAGCCTTGTGTTCCTTGCCTGTGAAATGGGAGCAGTGGCATCTCCCTCGAGTTGTCGTGCAGCCTAAATGAGGTGACACACATTTACCCTTGGCCCACGGTCGTTGGCCCATGCTCAGTGCGCGACAAAGCTGGGTTAAATGTGCACCCCCAGACCCTCCCAGAGCCCAGCATGGAGGCTTAGGCAGCACAGCCTGACTGCTTGGGTCCCAGATCACCAGAGCCAGTCACCCACCAGGTCTCCTGATCCCTCCTGATTCCTCAGGCAGCTAAGCCCAGGACCCTCCTCCCTCTATGCCTCCCTCAGGCCTGGCCCCTCTGACTCTGCCTGCACCTCACTCCCAGGTGCACCTCCTGGCCCAGACCTATGGGGCCTGGGTCCACCTGGACGGGGCCCAGCTGATGAACGTGGCGCTGGCCCTGCATGTCCCGCCCACCCACATTGTGGAGCACTGTGACTCTGTGTCTTTCTGCCTCTCCAAGGTGGGAAAGCCCTGGGCTGGCCTCCCACAGACAGGTGGGGTGGGGCGCCCCAGCAGGAGGCAGGGTTGGATTCCTGAGCTCCATCCCTGGCAGCTGGCCCCAGGTTCCCCTTTAACACCTCTGCAGATGGGGCTACGTATCTGTCCCCACCCTGGCCCAAGGACAGGGATGTGAGCTGGCAGGAGTCTCTCCTCTCCACCTCCCAGGGCCTGGGCGCCCCAGTGGGGTCCCTGGCTGGGAGGCCCAAGGACTTCATTGAAGAAGCCTGGTGCCTCCAAAAAGCCCTGGGCGGAAGCGTGCACCAGGTGGGGATGCTGGCTGCAGTGGCCCTGGTGGGACTGGTTGACACAAAGCAGGCACTGTGGCAAGACCATGGGAACGCCCAGAGATTCACCAAAGGTGCCTGGACAGGACGCCCCACCCTCGCTTCCCTGTGCTTCCTCTGACTTGGCCTGAGCTGTGCCGTCGGGGGTCCCCCAGCAGGCCTGCAGGCTTCTAGATCCTGGGACTCAGGGTGGCCATTGAGTCACTAGGGCGGGACCCAGGGCACCAGCTGCTTCAGCAGACCCTACTCAGCGCAGAGTCCAGCCTGGGGAAGCCCTCGGTGGACGGCCAGGATTGTGATGCTCTGCAGAGTCTGGCAGAGCCTCTAACCTGGGTCTTTCATCTGCTCACTGAGTCCTCCAACAACCCCATGATGTCCCTACTTCACAATGAGGAAACAGAGGCCCAGAGAGGTCAATAGGTTTGTCTGAGATCACATAGCTAAACGCTGCAGAGCCCAGTCTGTGTGACTGCAAAGGCCAAGTCAGGACACAGGGCCCTTCCTTCTCCTACTGCGACCGAACTGCCCCCTGCCTCCTGGGTGACCTTGCTGGCAATGGGGTCAGGGTCAGGGCCTGGGGTCGCCTCCGCTCACCTCAGGACCTGGCCCAGGACTCCAGGAGCCGGTGTCGTCCGTCTGCTCAGTTGATCCCACCTTCGTGGAGACGAACATGGTGGTGGTGAGCATGGCTGGCTTGTGGGCCGTGAGTGCCGCTGTTCCTATGGACAGAGCAGTCCGTGCTTCCGTGTGGCACCGCGACGTCTCGGTGTAGGACACTGAACTGGTGCTGAGGAAGTGGGAGTTTGTGCTGAGGCCACTGGAGTCCTGAGGACGGAGTGACTGGGACCCTGTGCCCGGGCTGGGGTGGAAGCAGGGAGTGGAGGTGTTCCCAGCAAGCAGGCAGCAGAGGAGGCGTTACCTGCTCCTGGGGCTCTTTGGTCCCCTTCACCCCCACAACACTCAGGGTTAGGACCTCCCCCATGCTTGTCAGCACACACTGAATTCCTCCAGTGTCTGGGACAGGGTGTAGGGACAGGAAGGACACCCTTCCAGCCCCCGTCACCAGAGCTCGGGAGGCAGCAGGGCAGGCCTTCGCTCTAGGTCAGAGAGGAGCCCTTTGTTCAGGGCCACGTGGCCAGTTACAGCTTCCTGAGTTCAGGAAGGGAAACGTCAGAAGGAAGCAGAAAGGGACATGGGAACTTGATGGTCAGGGCTTTAACTGCTGTGGTGAGGGATTTCCATTTTATCTTGTGGTCCCCTAATACGTATTTTCCTTTTTAGAAAATAAATTACTCAGGGCCGGGCACGGTGGCTCACGCCTGTAATCCCAGCACTTTGGGAGGCCGAGGTGGGTGGATCACTTGAGGTCAGGAGTTCGAGACCAGCCTGGCCAACATGGTGAAACCCCATCTCTACTAAAAATACAAAAATTAGCCAGGTGTGGTGGTGCGTACCTGTAGTCCCAGCTACTCGGGAGGCAGAGGTGAGAGAATCGCTTGAACTGGGGAGGTGGGGGTTGCAGTGAGCCGAGATTACGCCACTGCACTCCGGCCTGGGTGACAGAGCCAGACTCCATCTCAAAAAAAAAAAAGGAAAAGAAATTACTCTGCTTAACAAAATAATATGTCTGTATTGTAGATGATGTGGGAGTAAATCTTACTTTTAACAACTCTTAGGGTAGTTCAGGCAGACTCAGTCAAAAAAAAAAAAAATGAAGTCAGGCATGGTGGGGTGTGCATCTGTGGTCCCAGCTACGTGGGAGCCTGGGGTAGGAGGATCATTTAAGTCCAGGAGGTGGAGTCTGCAGTGAGCCGAGATCACACCACTGCATTCCAGCCTGGGCGACAGAGGGAGACCCTGTCTCAACAAATAAACAAACAATCTGATAGTACTGAAGAGCCTGCAAGGCAGTCATGAATTGTGAGGTCAAGATCTGGGAGAAGAGGGAACCTAGAGAGGTGAGCCTGGCATTTGGGACACTTTTCCTCGATGCATCTGCTCCGGAGCTGAGGAACTGAGCAGAACTTTTCACAGGCACACAGGGCTGAGGGCAGAAGCTGAAGTTCAAGGCCTGCTGAAAGACCCTGGTAAGAGTCCCTCAAGCAAGACTCTGTCTCAAAAAACAAACAAACAAAAAAACTCTCAAGCTTTGGGTTGAGTCCCTGAGGGGCCACCCACTAGGAGTAAGGGCAATTGGAAGTAGACCGACCATCGTGAGAAGTGAAGCCAGCTGTGAAGCACTGTGATCCCTGATTACGGCAATCTGGGGTGGTGGGTGCCTCTGGCCTAGCTGCCTGCCGGAAGTAAAGATCCGTCTTCTCTGGAGGAAGGTGACGTCTCCCAGAGCCTCCAATTTCCTCTACAGTTATTCATATGGGATGCCCCCACTCAATCAGAAATACCCAGGCATAGAATGGGACAAGATGTGATTGAAAATGAGAAAAAAATGGACAAAAGAGGCCAGGCGCAGTGGCTCATGCCTCTAATCTCAGCACTTCGGGAGGCAGAGGCGGGCAGATCACTTGAGGTCAGGAGTTCGAGACCAGCCTGGCCAACATGGTGAAACCCCATCTCTACTAAAAATCCAAAAAAAAAAATTTAGCTGGGCATGGTGGTGCGGGTCTGTAATCCCAGCTATTCGGGAGGCTGAGGCAAGTGAATCATTTGAACCCAGGAGGTGGAGGTTGCAGTGAGCCAAGATCACACCATTGCACTCCAGCCTGTGTGACACAGCAAGACTCTGTCTCCAAAAAAAAAAAGAAAGAAAGAAACAGACCCTTAGGTGACCCAGATAACAAAGTGGCTTGTGCCTGTAGTCCCAGCTACCCAGGAGGCTGAGGTGGGAGGATCACTTGAGCCCAGGAGTTCAAGGCTGCAGTGAACCGTGATCATGCCACTGCACTCCAACCTGGGTGACAGAGCGAGACCCATCTCTAAAAAAATAAATAGCTTGAGTGTGGTGGCTCATGCCTACAATCCCAGCACTTTGGGAGGCCGAGGTGGGTGGATCACTTGAGATCAGGAGTTTGAGACCAGCCTAGCAAACATGGTGAAACTCCATCTCTACTAAAAATACAAAAATTAGCTGGGCATGGTGGCACACACCTGTAATCCCAGCTACTCTGGAGGCTGAGGCAGGAGAATCGCTTGAACCCGGGAGGCAGAGGTTGCAGTTAGCCAAGATTGCGCCACTGCACTCCAGCCTGGGTGACGGTGAGACTCCGTCTCAAAATAAATAAATAAATTAATTAATTAATTTAAATATTCTAGGCTGGGTGTGGTGGCTCATGCTTGTAATCCCAGCATTTTGGGAGTCCGAGGCAGGCAGATTGCTTGAACCCAGGAGTTTAAAACCAGCCTGGGCAACATGGCAAAACCCTGTTTCTACTTAAAAGTACAAAAATTAGCCAGATGTGGCACCTGTAGACCCAGCTACATGGGAGACTGAGGTGGGAGGATTGCTTGAGCCTCCCAGGAGGTGGAGGTTGCAGTGAGCTAAGATTGTGCCACTGCATTCCAGCCTGGGTGACACAGAGAGACCCCATCTCAAAAAAATAAAAAATAAAATATTCAAAGAATTATAAGGCAAATTAAAAAAAATTTGGCAGGAATCTTGAAACTATAAGAAGGCCACATGGAAATTCTAGAACTGAAAAATACGATAACTCAAGAACTCAGTAGATAGGTTGAATAGTAGATGAGACACAGCTGGAGAGAGAATTAGTGAAGAGGGAGATAAATCAAGAGAAAATATCCAGATAAACAAAAGATGGTTCTTTGAAAAGAGTAATAAAATTGATAAACCTCTAATGAGACTGATCAAGAACAAGAGAAAGGAAGTATAAATAACTTGTGATAATGGCTGGGCACGGTGGCTCATGCCTGTAATCCCAGCACTTTGGGAGGCCGAGGAGGGCAGATCACCTGAGGTCAGGAGTTCAAGACCAGCCTGACCAACATAGAGAAACCCTGTCTCTACTAAAAATGCAAAATTAGCCAGGCATGATGGCATGTGCCTGTAATCCCAGCTACTCGGGAGGCTGAGGCAGGAGAATCACTTGAACCTGGGAGGCAGAGGTTGCAGTGAGCTGAGATCACGCCATTGCACTCCAGCCTGGGCACCAGAGAACAGAGTGAAACTCTGTCTCAAGAAAGAAATGAAAGAAAGAAAAGGAAGGAAGGAAGGAAGGGAGGGACGGAGGGAGGGAGGGGACAGTGGAAATCTTGGACTGCAGTGAGTGTAAGGGGAGAAGAGTCCACGTGGCAGGCAATGGGGAGTTTCCCTCTGTCCCTCCATCTCTTAGAAGAATCCAGATCCATACTGTGGAAGATCCAGTATACAGGAGTTCCCAGGGCCCCAGAACTGCTCTCCTGTGCTTGAGAAGGTGGTAACTCAGATAATCAAAAGAAAGCCAGCAACTCGCATGCCTGTAATCCCAGCATTTTGGGAGGCCGAGGCAGGTGGATCACCTGAGGTCAGGAGTTCGAGACCAGCCTGGCCAACATGGAGAAACCCCGTCTGTACTAAAAGCACAAAAATCAGCAGGGCATGGTGGCAGGTGCCTGTAATCCCAGCTACTCAGGAGGCTGAGGCAGGAGAATCGCTTGAACCCGGGAGGCGGAGGTTGTGGTGAGCCGAGATCACGCCATTGCACTCCAGCCTGGGCGACAAGAGCAAGACTCCGTCTCAAAGAAAAAAAAAAAAAAAAGAAGGTAGCCAGTAACTCTAAGCGCCTGTAATTCCGTGTCTCCCTTACTGCCCTGTCTGGGGCAAGCACCAGCAAAAGTGCATTATATTGGTTATCCATTGCTGCATAACAAATGACCCCAAAACATAGTGCCTTAAAGCGACAATCATTATTTCCCATAGCACTGTGGGTTAGGAATTGGAGAGTGAGCCGGGTGTGGTGGCTCACGCACACCTGTAGTCAATCCCAGCACTTTGGAACGCCGGGGCAGGTGGACTGCTTGAGCCCATAAGTTTGAGACCAGCCTGGCCAACATGGTGAAACTCCATCTCTACAAACACAAAAAGTAGCCAGGTGGCCGGGTGTGGTGGCTCACGTCTGTAATCCCAGCACTTTAGGAGGCTGAGGCTTGGGGTATCGCTTGAGGTCAGGAGTTGGAGATCAGCCTGGCCAACATGGTAAAACCCCATCTCTACTGAAAACACAAAAATCAGTCAGGCACGGTAGCACGCACCTGTAATCCCAGCTACTTGGGAGGCTGAGGCAGGAGAATCGCTTGAACTCGGGAGGCAGAGGTTGCAGTGAGCCAAGATCGCACCACTGCACTCCAGACTGGGCGACAGAGCAAAAACTCTGTCTCAAAAAAAACCAAAAACAAACAAACAAAAAAAGTAACCAAGCCTGGTGGCTCACACCTGTGGTCCCAGCTACTTGAGAGGCTGAGGTGGAAGGATCACTTGAGCCCAGAAGGGCCATGCCTCAGTGAGCCGACACAGAGCCACTGCTCTCCAGCCTAGGTGACAGAGTGAGACCCTGTCTCAAAAAAAAAGGGGAGAGAGGCAGAATTTGGGAGTGGCTTACAGCTGGAAAGTTCTGGTTTGGAGTTTCTCATGAGGTTGCAGTCAAGACATCAGTGAGAACTGCATTATCTGAATAATCCTCTCGCAGGTGGTGTGCTCACACAGCTGACACGCTGCTGCTGCTGTTGGCGGAGGCCTCAGTCCTGTCCATGTGAGCATCTCCTCAGGGCTTCCTGAGTGTCTTCACAGTCTGATGACTTGCTTCCCTAGGGTGAGCAGTCTGAGACCGAGGCAGAAGCTGCCTTTTTATGACCCCCTCACACGCTGGTACTTCCTACTTGACACCCAAGTCAGCGCTGACTCAGTGTGGTAAGGCCTACGGAGGGGTGAGCACCAGGAGATGAGGACAGATGGGGGCTCTCTTGCGGGCTGCCTACTGCATTTATAAATGCCGGTTGGGCATAGGGCCTGAGCTGATGAGAGGCCCCTGTCCTCACAGAGGTCAGACCCCTGGCAGGGGCACCTACCAGGTGGTGCAGATAAACATGCCTGAGTGGGATGCCAGTGGGCCCAGGACCTGGTGGAGCAGGGCCATCCCTGGAGAAAGGGCTTTGCTGTGGCGAGAGGAGCAAGCGCCTTCGATGCTGGGGGAAGGGCCTCTGAGTCAGGGCTTGTTTCTGGCACGCGCACACGCTTGCTCACATACACACACAGAACACCTCTGGATGGACAGACGTGCGCACAGCTGGTGACAGTGTTTACTCGCCTTTGTGCTATTTGTGACACAAGGGCATGTGTTACCTATTTTGAAAAGTTCTAAGAAAAAGTTGAAGAAAGAGGCCCACGTGGGCCAGTGGATCCCACCGTGGGAACCACCATTGCAAGCGGTTTTGGTGCACAGGCTCTCTCCTCTTGCTGTAAACGACGCAGCACCATTTGAGCCTGATGTCATGTTGTCTATTCTGGGTGACCTTGAACCATGCACTGTCTCTTCCCTGGGAGGCACTCATCCGCCTCTTAATCACAGCTGCAAAGCCTGACACTCAGAGAACCATGAACACAGACAGAACCCTTGGGCCAATCACTGTGGAGACTAGCCAGAGAGTGAGGGAGTTAACTGGCCATTCAGAGGGTAAGGAACACTGACTGGCCAATCAGAGAGTGTGGGGCGTCAACTGGCCAGAGTGGAGTCAACTAGCCAATCAGAGGGTGAGGGATATGGCTGGCCAGTCAGAGTGAAGGAGTTGACTAGCCAATCAGAGCGTGAGGGAGTCCACTAACCAACCAGAGGGTGAGGGTCTGCCAATCAGAGGGTGAGGGATGTGGCTGGCCAATGAGAGAGTGAAGAAGTTACCTGGCCTGGCTAAGTTCCACACGCCCCAGAACACGTGGAGGCAAGGTGGGCAGCTCTGTTCTGGAAGGGAAGGGTCAAGCAGCACACCCTCCCCACCACACACACTCTCCAGGAACTCTGGTGGTCCCAGCAGCCCCTCCCCGGTGTGTCTTCCCCAGTGTCCTATCCCCAGAGCCCAAGCACATCTGCCGTGAGAGGCCTGAAGTTAGGCTCACACCCCTGGCTTCCCAGCAAACCCCCAGGAGAAGCCTCATCAGCAGAAGTTGGGGGCCAGGAGGAGGAGAGGAAGAGTCCGCCACACCTTTCCTCCCAAGCTGAGAGGACATGCCCACGAAGCCAGCCCCCGTTTCCAATACGGAGACCCAGGCCCCCCTCCCCACTCCCTGTGCTGATCTGGGAATGAGAAGTAGGCTTGTATGTCTGCAGATGACTTCACAGTGGACACACACACGTGCACACACGCTCTCAGAACACCTCTGGATGGACAGACAGACACGCGCACAGCTGGTGACAGTGTTTGCTCACCTTTGTACTGTTTATGACAGACGGGCATGTGTTACCTATTTTGAAAAGTTCTAAGAAAAATAAAAGGCTTATACTGCACACAGCACAAGTGATTTACGTAAGGACAAATTGGCACAATGGTCCCACATGGAATGGTAAACGTTCAAACACCAGGAGGAAGAGGAGGCCCTGCTCACCCCCCAGATTTGTCCTCACTGGGCCCCACCAAAACTGTGCCACCCCCTCAAGCCCCCAGGAGCTTCCTTAACCTTTGAATCAATAAAGAGACCTAGGGGTGGGGCAGGGTGGAGGAAGATCAAGCTACGAGAGGCTGCCACCTTCCCCAGCACACCTCTCAAGACCTCTCAAGACTCGGGAAGGGCCCCCAAACCCCAAACGGGGCCGTTTAGTGCTTCCACGTGTTGTACAGGCCCTGGGAACCCTTCTCCTGCAGCCGCCTCAACTGTCCATCTGCATAATGGTGGGTGTGCCCCAGCCTTTGTGGCCCAAGGGGACTCAAGTGTGTGCTGGCCATCCCTCTTCTCACCTGTCTCTCCCTGGGACCAGCAGTGGGCCTGCAGGCCTGGGCCTGCAAGCTGAGCCCCTCCCAACCTGGGGTTCTGCCCTGTGTTTAACAAGCCTGCATCCCAAACTCCAGGCCCAGCCCTGCGCCACCCTAGGCAGCCCTGGCCCCTGTGGTCAAGAAGCACCCTCAGCCAGGCCCCCTTTGAGGCAGGCAAGGAGTGGCCCCAAACTACTCCACCATGGCATGACACCCCCACCCCACCCTTCTGGGACTTCCATCTCTGCCAGCTCAGTGTGCCCACCAGGGCACTCACAGTGGCATACCTCCCCCGGGTTGCTGCAGAGAGGAAGGGTCGGGGGCCGGAAGCAGCAGCAGCCTGTGCCAGGACAAGGACAGAGATCTGGGTGCCTGCTCTTCCCGGAAGCGCTCAGTGAAAAGTACCTAGCAGGCTTGAGAACAAGGGAGGGGGCGGAGGGGCACATCTGGATCACTCAGCTCCTTGCCCCCCACCCCTGCAAATCGGAGGGGCTCTCGGGCCCTCTCATCAGCCTCTTCTCCACCAAGCCTGCCCTTCGTGGAGAGTGGACAGAACAGAGGCCAGGGAGGCCTTGGCCTGAGACGGCATCTCTCTGGTGCCAGGCGATCTGGGTGGGTCCCTCTGCCGCTCTGGGCCTCAGTCTCCCCCTCTGTAAAATGGATAAAGGGTAGTCATTGAGTAGGGCCATTGCGGGGCTGGAGAGGAGCGTGGAGCCCAGCCCTGCGGCATTTAACAGGCACCTACTTTTCTCCCAGGTCCTTAGGAATGGGGGCAGCAGTGGCTCACTAGCCTGCTGGGGGAGGGGCGAGTTCAGGCCACACCCTTGAGAGGTGCCCCCACCCAACTCTGCCACTCAGCCTGTGTCACCTGGGCCACTTACTTCCTCTTTCTGGACTGGCTCTTCTCATCTCTAAGAGGTGGTTGAACCACTTAGTCCCTAACAAGCCTGCCGGGGCAGGGGAGCCTCCCCAAATATCTACGGAGAAACATGAGGAGCTGGATTCTTGGCTCTGCCCTCCACCCCTTGTCACCCCCAGCCCCTTCCTGGCCAGGACCCCAGCCAGGCCCAGAGAAGGGATTCCCAGACTCTCAAGGGGCCCTGGCCCTGACCGCCCAATTCCCGGGAGGTGCAAAGGGAAACCCAGCCCCCTCTTACCTCCCTCCCACCTGCTGGGGACTCAGATGACCACAGAGTGGGGGGCTCAGGCTGAGGGTCCGGGCAGCTGAGAGCAGGAGGGTTCCGCTGAATGCCTCCAAGGCACAGGAGCCCCAGGCCAGGGCCATGGACCAGCCGAAGCTGACGCGGACGCCCTGCATGTGCTGCGGGCCATACTGCCGCGCCGTCTCCGCAAAGGCCAGGTGCGAGTAGCTGATGTAGATGCTGACCCCCGCCAGTGTCAGGACACCTGGGGGAGAGATGGGGAGGGCAGCTGCTCGGTGTCTGCTCTGGCGGGCCCAGGCCCAGGTGGTCCTGCAGACATGGCCTCAGCATCCCTGACCCCGCTGGCATTCAGGCAGAGCTGCAGGCAGCACACCGCCCTTCCTGTCCTGGTTAGCCCTGCCTGGCTGTCAACCTGGCCGCCTCTCCCAGACACCACCTCCTGCTTGGGGTCGGACAGGGCTAAAGGTAGTCAACTGCATTTGGCGGAGTGGAGCTTTAAGAGGCTCCAGTTC